>NC_133771.1:92505689-92589286 GCF_003597395.2 Chelonoidis abingdonii
CCTCAGACCATTTCTCCAATTTGTCCAGATCATTTTGAATTATGACCCTATCCTCCAAAACAGTTGCAATCCCTCCCAGTTTGGTATCATCTGGAAACTTAATAAGCGTACTTTCTATGCCAATATCTAAGTCGTTGATGAAGATATTGAACAGAGCCAGTCCTAAAACAGACCACTGCAGAACCCCACTTGTTATATCTTTCCAGCGGGATTGGGACCTCAAAGTCTCATTTTTTTCCTCAACTTTAAAATGTGTAATTTTCTTGGTGTTTGGTTTTAAATATTCTCCTGTGAGAACTGCAACTCAATAACTGTAGTGTGTTGTTTAAGAGCCTTCTGGAAAGCAACTAGCCTTTAAATAGAAGTAAAAGCAGAGTTGCCAACTGTCATGATTTTGTCTTGAGTCTCGTGATAATTATTGTTTTCCTTAAAGCTCCATGAGCCAAGTGGATATGTGATTATTTCAGTCTTTATTCTTAAAGAAAAATGAAGTTTTTAGCCCTCGTGGCTGTGGAGAAAGCTTCAAAATGTGACCCCAGTCCACCCTAAAGGCTCAAAAAGCAGAAGGCCAATAAAAAGAACCCCAAATCTATTATTTTTACATAATCTCATGATTTTAAAGCCAATCTCATGATTTTTACTGAGCCTGATTCATAATTTTTGACCATTCGGGGCTGGCAATACTGTGAAAGTGACTTGAAAGTGTCAGTTTCATTCCGGTTTAAGGTTACATTCTAGTCTATTATTTGTAGAGAGGTAGCACCCAGAGGTAGCACCCCTAGAACCCAGGACAAGTGCAGTATAAACTGACGGTGCCTTGTCCTAGTAGGATATTTCCAAAGTTAAATGATCTATTCCACGCTGGTGAACTGCAAAAAAGTGATAGAAAGTAATCTAGATTTGTCTACAATATTTTTTGTTGTATTCAAGAGTTAGTAACAAAGTAAGAATATACATTAAAATTTTAAACCTAACCAGTGTGCTTAAGTGACTTGATACAAGATGTGAGAACATGTTAGCATTAGAGCTGAGTGGGTATACTATTTATTTTACTCTCTTTTTTATATGGGAATTAGATACAGTGCTCCTGTCAGCTAATTTGTAGAGTTTTCAGGTGCCTAAATAGCTCCTGGAATCACAGTTAAAGTTGCCCCCCACCCCCCACCAAAATCTGAAACGGCGCCCTGGCAAGCATGTGGACAAGGGGGATCCAGTGGATATAGTGTACTTAGATTTTCAGAAATCTTTTGATAAGGTTCCTCTCCAAAGGCTCTTAAGCAAAGTAAACTGTCATAGGATAAGAAGGAAGTTCCTCTAATGGATCAATAGTTGGTTAAAAGATAGGAAACAAAGGTTAGGAATAAATGGTCAGTTTTCAGAATGGAGTGGTAAATAGTGGTGTCCCCCAGGGGTCTGTACTGGGAGCAGTACAGTTTAAAATTTATAAATGATCTAGTAAAGGGATAAACAGTGAGGTGGCAAAATTTGCAGATGATACAAAACTACTCAAAATAATTAAGTCCCAAGCAGACTATGAAGAGTTACAAAGACTTCAAAAAACTGAGTGACTGGACAACAAAATGGCAGATGAAATTCAGTGTTGCTAAATGCAAAATAATGCACATTGGAAAACATAATCCCAGTTATACATATAAAATGGTATCTAAACTAGCTGTTACCACTGAAGTAAGAGATCTTGAAGTCTTTGCAGATAGTTCTCTGAAAGATATCATTTGAAAGCTAATAAATCACTGATCAATAATATCATGATAAAATGTGTGTAGTAACATTATATGTAAACTGAAATTATGGCTGAAGTGTGTTTACCAGACAAGTCTAGGAAGTGGGTAAAGTTAAGGACAAGCTAATGCCTAGTAGCTAGGTGTCATCAAACTGATGGGCAATCACTTATCAAGTGGCCATTCTTTGGCAAGGAAGAGGGGCAGGAACAAACAGATCTGCATCTCAGCAAACAGTATGGAACCTCTTTCACCACCAGGCGCCTTCACTTCATTCTCACATCAGGAAAATTTCATCTAGGGGAAATCCTCAGAAAAATGCATTTCAAAGGGTGACTGAACTGTAAAGCTGAGGGGCAAAAACACCTCGCATTCTCTCCCTATTCATCTCTCTCTCCTTCAGCAAAGATGACAAAAGAAACCATCTGTAGCCTTTAGGAGCAGATCCTGACCCAAAAATTAGTCAGAAATATTGTTGGGAACCTGTGGTAAGAATTTCACCTTGAACCAAGTCTAGTTTAAGTTTAGAAAGCATTTTATTTCTCTTGCAAACATTTTTAACTTTAATGTCTTATACTTGTACTCACTTAAAACCTATCTCTTTGTAGTTAAATACATTTGTTTTAGTCTTTAATTGAAACTAATCCAGTGTTGTGAATTGTTTGGATAATATTATTTAAGTTATCAGACTGTTGTATATTGATCTCTAAAAGGGGCAATGGACCTAGTATATTTGGGCTAGACCATGAAGAATTCATATTTTGGGGGAAAATTCAGGACTTGAAGTGTGCTGGGGTCACTCTGCAACTGGTAACCCAGGCTGGTGGAAGCCAGAGTGTGCTGATATGTGGCTGGCAATACACAGACACTCAAGGTGTGACCTGCATGCTATTTGGCTGTTTGTGAGCAGCCCAGGTGAGAGCTATACCAGCAAGATGCTGTGACGCACCAGAGGTTGCAGGACAAATGATACAGCTCCTCACTGGTCTGGATTGTACCCCTTAATGTCATAGTCTAAACAGGATGTATACACAGCTTGCTATTTTAATTGAGATTTACACTTCAAGCACTGGTGTAACAATTTTAAGTGAGTCTCAAGTGTGGTGGCTGGGAACAATCATAGAAAGGCTACAACTGTTGTTTTGTTTGCTTATTTCAGGTCTTAGAAATAGAAATAGCAAAGCATAAATATACCAGCACCAACAAAGCACATATGAATCTAGAACTGGCCAAGCTGGGGAGAACAGAGTGACAAAGAGGGTGATCACTAAAAGTGAACAGCAGATATCAGAGCCAAGGAAAGGGAGACAGAAAGGCAACATCAGAAAGACACACACCAGCAGGCTCTGGAAACTGAGAGGGAGAGGGAGGAGAAGGAAGCAGCTGCCCATCAATGAGCCATAGAGCTGAAAACCAAACAAGCCTTAGAAAAAGAGTGACTACATATTTCTGGGCATGATGGCAAGGCAGGGACACTCCTTTCATTCAAGGAACACTTAGCTGGGATAAGTTGTTCCCTGCATAAAAGAAATAGACTGTGTTGAAGAATAACTTACCACTTTTGAAAGGCTATGTGGGGTTCAGAGGCAAGAAAGTTCCCACCCTGATTACAAAACTCTCTGCTTTAAATGTAGTCAATGAAATGCTAATTGGTGAGACTCTCAAATATCCTGAATTTTAAAAAGCAGTTTTTCAAAGGGGTAATTTGAAACTGAAGTATAGCCACTGACTCCAGGGGTCCTCTGGGGCTCAAGCTTAGACACGAAAAAAAATAGTGGGCGACCAGCATGCACCAACCACAGCTGTTCGGTGGTGCTACCAATCAGCTGGGGGCAGTGCTTGTGGGAGGACAGAGAGCAGTGAGTGGGTGGGGCATCAGGGGATGGGGCAGAAAGAAGTGGAGCAAGAGTGCAGCCTCGGGAGTGGGTGATGCAGGGGCCAGAAGGGGTGGAGCGAGGACAGAACATCTGGGGAATGAGCAGTATGGGGATGGGGCCTTTGGGCGGAGTGAGGCTGGAGCACGCCTGAGGAAAACTAAAAGTCAGCGCCTACTGCCTGAAGTGTATAGGTTGAAATTTAGAAATCTCAGGGAAAGTTCCAGCAGGAATCATAGTGAGTATGCCTATAAAATGTGTGACCTAATGAGAAAATGGGCAAATGGGAAGGGGGCTAAGAACTATGATCGATTTGCTCAAGAATGTTACCTAAGCATATGTGCTGAGAAGATCAGAGATGTATTATGGGATAAATCTTTACATTCTGTTCAGGAAATAGCTGTATCCTGGCTGATTTCTTTGTGCAAGCCCAAATGTGTAATGAATGCAGAACACAGAAGGCAGAGCAAAACCTGGTGTAAGAAAGGGACCCAGTTTTACACCTGGGAAGAGGGAGGGAGGCTGGGATGGCACTCACCTCCTCAGAACCATTCTCCTCCTGGAAATCCCCATCACAGATCCTCTGTGCAGTAAAATGGCCCAGGAAGGTGAGAAATCAACGCCCTAAGCTAAAAGAAATTAAGACAACATCCCATCCAGCCCATATTAATGCAGCTATCCATAACACAGAATCCCAAGAGATACCTTCATGTCCTCTGCTGCATTTTGTGGGGTCTGCCCTTGTGGGGATAGACATGGAACCTATTAAAATCACCATGGAGAATGGCAAAGAATGCAAAGAGTGGAGAGACACTAGTGCCCAGATCTCTCTGGTCATGGAAAGCATGGTCCAAAAAGACATGTTACCTGGCCAGGAGACAAAGCTTCTGGCAATGGGGAAACATAAAATTCCTGTGCCTTTTGCTAAGATTAATTTGGAATGGGAAGAATTAGATGCTGACTGAAAGGTGGGGTGCTGAAAAGTATCCCTGTGGAAATGCTCGTGCGAATGATATTTTGCATATAAGATTGTTAATGTTGTAACCCATACTAAAACAGAATATTGTGCTGGAAAATGGTAAAGATCCAGAAACTGCTAACAGGGCAGTAGAAGGTCCCTCCAGCTCCACTGCAGCAAAAAGAATCAGTATTTCCAGATGTGGGAAGGGCTGAGGCCAGGTGCCATATAGCAGAGGCAAGTAGCATGGCCTCAGGGCTGGGGATGAGGAATTAACCTGTTACTCTCCCAGTTGTCAACTGCCAGCATTTTTGCAGATGAACAAAGGGCAGATCCCAATCTACAGTACATAAGAGGGAACTCCAGTGAGGGGAAACAGGGAAAGGTTTATTGAAGAGGAAAGGAAGGGAAACTCCTATGGAAAAAAATAAGCCCTGGAAAACCCTACAGCAGCTGGTTGTGTCTGCCCAGCACGATGGGAAATTAATATTGCTAGCACATAGTTGTCCTTTTGCTAGTCATGGGGGGGTGGAAGTTTGGGGCGGGCACAGAGAACCTACAAGATGTTTAAAAAAATTACTGGCCAAAGATACAGAATGACATGAAGAATTATTGCGGATCTTTTGAATTATGTCAAAAAAGGAAAAGACTTGTAGAGCCCCCGAAAGTTACTCTATGTCCTTTGCGTGTGATGCAAGATGCATTTTATAGGGTAGCAATGGACATCGTGAGCCCTTTGCCACATCCCACCCAAAGGAGAAAGAAATATATCCTGGTAGTGGTGGATTTTGCTGCTATGTATCCTGAAGCAGTTGCTGTGACAACATAGTGGCCGATGCTGTGACAAAAGCCCTTTTTACTAGTTTTAGCAGCATGGGTTCCCCTAAAGAAATTTTATCTGACAGTGAGTCAGATTTCATGTCTCAGCCATTCAGTGAGTTATGGAAATTGTGTGGGAGTGAAACAATCAACAGCTGCCCTATATCACCCAGAGACAAATGGCCTGTTGAAAAGGTTCAGTGGAACCCTAAAATCTATTCTGGGAATGTATGCAAAGAAAATATTTGCTTATAGGGAGCTGCCCCAAAATCAACCAAGTTCTCCCCATTTGATCTTCTGTCTGGAAGGAAAGTGTGAGAACCACTAGATCTCATCAGAGACTCCTGGGAAAGGGACACTGTGGTAGAGGGAGAGCCAATAACTGAATATGTACAAAAGTTCACAAAATAGTTAAAAGACATGATGGGTATGTGAGGAAGTGGGAATGTTCTTAATGTTTTCTCTGAATACTATGTGGGTGCCTCAGTTTCTCCTCTGCATTTCTTAAGTATGTAGGTGGTGGGATAAGGGAGTGTGATTGTTGCAGAGCCTTAGAGGGCCAGAGTGATGCTGTCTGCACAGAAAATGGCCGACACCCTGTCTCCTGGCTACTGATGGCTTGGGCCCCTCCCCGGCAAAGGTGCTAACTGAAGGTGTTGGAGAACAAAGAGATCAGGTGGTCTCCTGGCCAGGGAAAGAGACAATGGCCAGAGGAGGGGCTGGAGAGTTTCAGTTTGGAGCTGGCTGGGGAAATGGAGCGGGGGCCCAGACAGGGCTCTGGCCTCCCTGGCCCCAAGATGGACCTGACTCAGGGGTCCTGTTTCCTATACCTACAAGCTCTGTTTTAGACCGTGTTCCTCTCATCTAATAAACCTTCTGTTTTACTGGCTGGCTGAGAGTCACATCTGATTGTGGAATTGGGGTGCAGGGCCCACTGGCTTCCCAGGAGCCCCGCCTGTGCAGATTCGCTGTGGGAAGTGCACAGTGTGAGAAGGGGATGCTGAATGCTCCGAGGTCAGACCCAGGAAGATCAAAGCTGTGTAAGCTTCTTCCCTGGGGACAGTATGCTCACAGAGAGGAGGTGTGCTCCCCAGAGTCCTGACTGGCTTCGTATGGAGTAGTTCCGCAGCATTGCCTGGTGACAGGGTATTGTGACAGGGTATTGTTCAAACTAATCTCAAGAACAGCCAGTCCAAACAACCTACTTGTGAACAACCTTTTGAAATAGGGGGCTTGATGTTAGTGTTAAGCCCTGTGGAAAAAATACGAAATGCAAAACTCAGGAGGACATTTTGTGGTAATAGAAGAGGTGAATGAAGATACACATCATGTTGAAAAGCCTCATGGTAATGCTACATGTTAACAGACTGTAAGGTCATCACAGCCGGCAAGCCACAGTAAGCATGATCTGTTGTGTAGAAGGGGAAACTGAGGCACCTCACCTCATAGTTTGGCATTCAACCATCAAATCAATCTCATCACTGAAAAACATTAATATTTGCAGTGAGTTAACACCAGGTGAAAAGGCAGAGGTGTTATCTGTGCTGCAAGAACACAAAAGTGTTTTCTAATAAGTCAGGGTAGACTTACTTGCTGACTCATAAAATCATTATTGTAGGACCGCAGTCACCTCCCATCAGCACTCACTGTGCCACTGGCAAGGCATAGGAGCAAATTTGAACAGAAATACAAAGCACGCTGGACCTAGGATTAGTTAAAGAGTCTTGGGCATTATCTGTGCTCATTAGCGATAAGAAAGACAACTCTGTAAGTTTTTGTGTTGATTATAGGAAACATAATGCTGTCACAGTGCCAGATCCTTATCCTATGCCTAGAATTGATGATCTGCTGAATTTCTGAAGAGCTGAGATACTTAGCTTTGCTTTTGACTTAGCTTTTAATGGGTACTGGCTGATTCCTTTAGATCAGGGACAGCTAAACGTACTGACTCTCTGAGCTGCATATGACAGTCTTCAGACATCCAGACAGTCTTCAGATGCTGGCGTGAGCTTTCTTGGGCTCAGGGCTTGAGCCCTGCAGGGACGGGAGCCTTAGGGCTTCATCTCCATGGGGTGCGCCTGCCGGGGCTCAGGGCTTCAGTCACGGGGGTGGAGGGAGGGATAGTGGGGCTACAGGCTTCTGATCTGAGGGTAGGGGGATCCTGGGGCTTCAGCCCCACAGGAGGTGCCTACCAGGGCTCAGGGCTTCAGTATGCCCTCCCCTCATTTTTGCCAGGGTTTGCTGTCCCCATTTGGTCACATGGTGCTGCTGGGCCCCCTACCTCCATGGCAGCTGCTGGAACTGGCAAGCTGGGAGCTGTGGGAAGTGGCAGTGGCAAACAGCTGGGAGGTGCAGGGAGAGCTGCTGCTAAAAACCTGGGAGCTGCAGGGACCTAAAACCTGGGAGCTGCAGGGAGGGCCGCTGAGGATAAGAAGGGTGTGTGCCTGGGGGAGGGGGGCATGACTGAAGCTGTTAGAGGGACCGAACCTTTAATCATGCCCCCCCACCCCCATCATCTCAGCAGGCACCAGTTTTCACTGGGAGAAGCTCCTAGCCTCACCACCTCACTGCAGGGCAGAATCTCTGAGCTTCCCCTCCCGCCCCCACATCCAGTCTGGTAGGTGGAGCATGGGGGTGGGAGTGGGGAGGTGAAGGGGGCTCTGCAAGTCTGTAAAAGAAGTGCGTGTGGTTCACAAGCCATAATTTGGCCACCCCTGCTTTAGATGATGATGCAGAAAAAAGTCTGCTTTTGTCACTGATATACGACAGTGAGTTCACAATGTTACCATTTAGGTTAATTAATGGAGAAGTTACTTTTGAGGTGTTGAAAGGGTTACAGGACTCTGTAAAGGCCTATGTCAGTGATACAGTAGGGTTCACTAACTCTTGGTCTGATCACAAGAAACACGGGAATTGTGCTGTCAAAGCTCAGAGAGGGAGCAGGCAGGCCAAACTATGAAAGCCTCTAAGTGTAAAACTGGAGCAGCCAGAATTCCTTAGCTGAGACACTGGTTACAGGGACATGGAAACTGTACATAAAAAGGGAAAAGAAAACTTGGTGGCAGATGCCCCTGCCCAGGAAAGAGGAATCTGACCTGCGGCTTTCAGGTCCGTCAGTGGCCAACCCTCCTGCAGCTTTGTAAGAGGGCAGAAGCCAAAGTGTGACTGTGTGGCTGGAAGGCTGCAGCTATACACAGACACTCAGAACATAACCTGCAAGCTGTTTGTGAGCAGGCCAGGTGGGAGCAACAGCAGGAAAGCATTGTGAGGCACCCTAGGTTGTGGGGTAAGGGTGACACAGCCCCTCACTGGTCTGGATCGCACCCTGGAATATCATACCATGACCCTCATCAACTCCCACCAGCCAAATGCATTTAGGAGAAGGAAATAGAGCTCCATTCTATATTGCCTTTTCCTCTGAACTTCAGGGGAATGTTATCTAGGTGTAACCACTCTCAGGGGATGTATATTGGACCCATGTTCTCAGGGAGGTATAGTGAATGACTATGTCCTCTGAGTATGTTCCAGGGAACTTCTGGGGTCTGGAGATCATTTCACAGGGCTGTATATCCAGATGCTATCACGGAATAAATTAGAGACATTCTGCAAGGATGCCCCTGTGTGTCAGAAACCATGATGAGGATGGTCAGGCCTAGTGGTCAGAGCCAGAGTCCAGAGCAGGGTTGGAGCAAGGCTGGAGATGGACTTGGAACAGGGCGGGAGCAAGAACGAGGCTGGAGCAAGCTAAGGCTTGGGGAATCTATTGTCACTGTCAGGCAGAGAGAGTTCCAAGCCCTGCAGTGACATGGGGGCAGACTGAGGTGCTGTTCCTCCTGTGGAGCTTATATACTTGCCCTCACAGTCACCGGACCAGTTCCTGGCTTGTGGATTGGCTGGAGCCTAGCACAGTAGTGATTCTTAGCTAACACTGCACACTTTACCTTGAACATGCCCCTCTCTTGTAGGAATGTCCACGGGACAGGTATGTGCCAGGGCCAGGTGAGGAATCAAAGGTATTATCCCAAAAATATCCACATCCCATTGATTTCAACTGGAATTATTGGTGCTCAAAATTTCTAAAAAAATCAAGCCTTCATTCTTAGTGGTTTTATACTGACCCATGAAATGTAATACTACATATGGAAAAAAATGAATTAATATCCTGTTAATAAAGAAAATCTCATATTTTTACTGCAAAAGCAAGACACAAAGTAAATTAGGTTTCATGTTATTATCTTGCATGCTCATATTTGTCATAAACTAGGAAAAGCACTTAGCTTTTACTCATAAACTACTGAATATATCATAATGAAGGGTATAGTTGTGTTTATTTTAGATAAAATGTGGTTTACAGGGTGCTTATGCATAGGGAAGCATGCTGTGGCTCACTGACCTAGGAACATTCTGGAGAAGGCCAGGGGGAGGGGTGTGAGCTCAGCATGTGGACTGGAGCACTATAAGCATGTGATAAACAAACCCATATATGGGTTTGTTTAACTCTGATTGGTTAGAAGTTCATATTATGTAAGTTGTTATATAACTTGTTATATAAGCACCATGTGCTATAAAGTAGCAAGGGGAGGGGCTCCTGGCTGGAGGGACTCTGCCTGATTCTTTGTACCAGGGTCTCTTTTTTGTGCACATGTTGAATAAAGCTTTATTGAATTGAATTGAATCGCATTGGATCGAAGTCCCCTGATTTCTACCCAGCATCAAACTCAGTGGGAACCCCCAAATCCCAACAATAAGAAGCTGGGTGGATCTTCATTATATATACTTCAATAGACTGAACTCTTTAGCCCACGTTTCTTGTTTCAGTTTATTTGCTTTGCTGTGTGTCTCACACCACCTTTCTCCACTCCGCTCCAAAAACTGTGCACTAACTGTACTGCTCCTGGGTCTTATTTAATTAAACCAGATGAGCTAAAGATCTAAAACCATCCAAATAAATATGCTATTGGCTGTAGACTAATTACAGAAACCTTAATGATTGGTTTTATTGCTGTGCTTTATTTCCAGTAGTTCTAGTCCCTCCATTGGGAAGGACAAAAACTTTCATAAAAAAGCAATTCCTTTTTCCTGTGTTCCTCTCACCCACAACCTTATCACCAACACACGTTAGAAAGGATAGTGCATTTCTTATGGCGAGAGAGAGGTCAAAATGATCCTGTACAATCTGTATCAAACAGAATCTTCTAAACTTAGGTGTTAGAAAAGTAAACAGACCAATTAGTCAAGGCTTGTTATTCTCAATTAATGTTAAAGGTGATTTCCATTTGCTATATTAAAAAATTACTTTGTCAATGCCATCAGTTCAGAAGATGGCAAAACTTCAAAGTTTCTTTTAACACATATCCTGTATTGTGCTATAATATTCACTTTACAGAGAATGCTCTCTGCTGTAACAAATCTTTTCTCTGATAAAAATTTCCCCTCATTCCATTAAACTAAATTCTAATTAAGCTAATATCAGCACTCCCTAGGCCTATTACAAAACAACCATGTTTAAAAATGATTGTGAAACGCACTTGTTTTTTTCTTTCCTGAGTGAACAGGGAAAAAATCATATTGGAACCATGTTAGGCTTTAATATTTGGTAACCAGACTAAAATACTTATTTCAGTGAGTCTGCTCATGGAATAAGGTACTATTCTGAATGAGTACACATATTGGAATCTAACTCATATTACATTTTGGTGCACAGATAGAACTCTAGTTTATAATAGAGTCTGGGCCTGGTTGACTGTGTATTTGTTTTACCTTCTTCCATGATTGGTTCAGGCTGTTAAGTTACTCTGAACCTCTTATGTCCTTTGAACTGATTATCACTGAAGTTTATCTAAGGAATTCTTATTACTACTTTGGCACATTTATTGAACTTCATGGAGTGTGTATGGTTGAGCACCTATTACTGTTATGTAAGGATATGGGGAGTGGTTGCTGAGATCATTCTCCATTTTAGAAAATTGACTTTAGACTACAGGGATAAGGGAGTGAAGAGCAGGCTCTGGTTGCTGTGTTATCTGATGTTTAAATACAAGTTTTCCATGCCTCACAGAGAAGAACAACACAGTCTGCATTGTGTAATCCTTCACTGGAGGAAATCAATATTCCAAAAGAATATCAGGTAATACTTCTGCATCTTCTAGGCATAGGAATCAGCAAAAACTGGAACTTGAAAAGAAACATGTTTTATCTAATTAATGAAGATGAGGTCACAAAGGAATTAAATATCTTCTGGAATCAAGGATAAGATCAGTTTTCTGTTTCACATAGGGAAAAACCTCCATGTGGGATGGAAACTTTGTAATATTATTTTTTTAAACGGCTTATGAATGATCATTGAATTGCGTGTGAAATTAATACAAAATTACCAATAATATCACTTTTCTTCATTTTCATTTTCTCTAAAGCAATCAGAGCCACCACTTTTACAGTTGTATTAAACATAATAGGTAATTTAAATATCCTGAGATAATATGCCTCTCTCTGAAAAGCTCAGTGATACATTATGATAGTGTAAGTCAAAGAGAATTTTTAAATTTGTGGGAAGGGCTCTAGATAAATAAAATATTCAAGCAGTTTGCTCTTTAAAGGAAGGGAAAGGTCAGAACAGGTATACAGTCTCAGTTTTGTATCAGAGGGGTAGCCGTGTTAGTCTGGATCTGTAAAAGCAGCAGAGAATCCTGTGGCACCTTATAGACTAACAGACGTTTTGGAGCGTGAGCTTTCGTGGGTGAATACCCACTTCGTCAGACGCAGGTAGTGGAAATTTCCAGGGGCAGGTATATATATGCTAGCAAGCAAGCTAGAGATAACGAGGTTAGTTCAGTCAGGGAGGGTGAGGCCCTGTTCTAGCAGTAGAGGTGTGAAAACCAAGGGAGGAGAAACTGGTTCTGTAATTGGCAAGCCATTCACAGTTTTGTGTCTGAATTATAGCTTTGGACCACTTAAATCTATTAAACTATGTTGACTTTTTTGAAAATAATAAATATAAAGTAAATGCAGTCTCATGCTTTATTATTGTCTCTCCGATAATATTTACTTTTGTCTGCCCTTCAGAATGGAATACATTTTCAGCCCTTTGTATTTCTACCGTTTTATAATCCCTTTAACCAGCACTTGCACTTTGTTCCTGTAATTTGCAAGTTGCCATTCTTTATAGCCATACTAAATTACACATATAATTTTACCCCTGTCTAACAAAGTAGTTTTATCTTCACTGGTAAGTTGTTGAAATGGCAAATCTGTTTTTGCCTGATAGTCTGAAATCATAATTCCATCAAAATGTAATGTCCTCTCTGATTTAGTATTTTCTAACCTCTAAACTGTTAAGTAAATTTTCAACAAGAAAAATCTTACCACTTCTTTCCATAAACCCTTATTCAGTAGTTAAGTGCTGTGCTGACTAGGGTTGGATTTAAGCACATGCTTAAAGGCTTTGCTGAATTGAGGTCTAAAAATGTCTGACAGCATATTAACACAGAGAAATTAGGCTCTTTCAAGAAATGAGCAAATGTATGTGATTCTTTCTCCACCTATTTTTTCAGGTTGGAACAAACCCTGTTCTGATTAAATTTAATGTGAGTTTTGCTGCTATCAGGATTGGGCCACTATTTTTCATATCACTGTATACCATTCTAAATGATATACTCTATACAATATTAAACTCTGCCGTCTCAGTGATAGAAAATGTAAATTAATTTGTTGTCTGCGAAGCTGCTATAGTGAATAGAGCAGTATCATCAGTGGTGTTGTTCTCTAAGATATGAAATACTTTTAATCAAACTCATCTCCAGGTGGTGTAGATCTGATGAGTGGGTTGTGAGACAATCCTGGGTCCACATCACTCTGCCATTTCTTTTATAAACTTACTCTGGGCCTGATTCTGCTGTGATGCTGTTATTATAAAAATGCATATCTGTGATGGGTCGGGATCGGAGACAGCATGATGAGTTAAATTCAACCCTGGTGTAAGTCCTTTCATTTTGATGGAGTTACACAAGAAACCCATTTGGTTCAGTATCTTTATCTCCACCATTTCGAATTAGATCTAAGAAAGGCAAGCCAAAGGGTAACAGGTAAAACTAACAAAGGGGGTGGAAGTAGGGGAAGAAATAGAGCATCAAAGAAAAATAATAGTAGTTATAGATGTTCATGAATACAGCATTTTTCCACTGACTGAAAAATCAGGATCCAGCCATGACTTTTGGGCACTTTTGGGAAGGTAGAATCTTAGAAGGAACTAATAAATAGGTTATATGATAATTTGAAAATATTGAGATATTGTATTTAGGAAGATTTCCTGCAAATTATTAAAATTAGCTCCAATATAGGTGAGAAAAAAAATCCTCATTCTTAATTACCAACTAGGAAGTAACCAAATATTCATTCTTTTCTTATTTTTTCTCTGGGGTAAACTGTATTGTTGGAAATCACTCTGCACCAGTGTAGATCATATGTACACTAGGGTTTCACATAACTGGCTAAAACCTCATTGTAGACAAAACCACCTCTGTTTTAGGAACAGTAACAGAATTACCCATCTTCTGGAGCACAAATAGGACCTGTGGCTTAATACGTGGTCATATAAATATTGCTAGCTTCCACATCTTACACAAAATTAAAATATATTAAAGTTACTTTTTTTTTTATTCATAGGGCCAAACCTGACCTCCATTGTAATCAGTGGCAAAAGTCCCATGGTCTTAAATTACAGCAGGATTTTACCCATAACCCCTAATTCATTTATCATCCAATTTTCTTTTTTGATGCTGGTAAACCAAGTGCCAAATCTGGACAAGACCATTGGCAATTAGGCATTAGCTAAGAACTGACACATTCCTAGCTGGAAGCCAAACCATCTCACCTGTATGTTAGTTTTGTTCAAAATAGATATTAGTCTTATAAGAATGTATTTAGTGTTCTGACTCTATGAAATGCTTGTAAATTACTGCATGCATTAATCTCACTTGTGGGGAAGGAGCCGAGATCATGACATTGGATTCTATGCTATAAGGAAATCTATGTTTTTCTCTAGGACTTTGAAAATGTTTGCTCTGAAGGAGCAACTTTCAAAAATTAAGTGGGTCATCAACAAACACTTTGTTAACTGCCCCCATACACTCATGAACAAGTATGTGCGGAAGGTCTTGTCCCATTGGTTTGCGTGCTAAAAGAGGGAAATAAAAATAGCTGACATGAAGATTTATCTCCTCTTTGCTGTTTAAACTCTCACGGGGCTAGAGGTCTCTAATCTGAAGCAAGAGATCTGCCAGGGTTATCCCTGGGTTTGCCCTGAAAGACATAGCAAATTGACAAATCACTACAACTCTGTCACGCTTAGGATTTAGACTGGAACTCATTTGTGCCTATATGTTTGCCTGATTTAACCTGTAAATAACTCATTTCTTTTTCCTAGTTAATACACCTTTAGATATGTGTGTGAATGCACACTAGACTGGAGAGTGAAAGGTGACTGTCTGTGACTCCATGGTAATATTGCTATAGAGATCCTCAGGACCGGCTCTAGACATCAGCAAACCAAGCACATGCCACAGGGGTGGCACTTGTGATCTCTGAGGTTTTCGGGGTTTTTTGCTTCAGCAGTTGCGCTCTCAGAGGTGTTTTTTGTTTGTTTGTTTGTTTTGCTTGGGGTGGCAAAAAACCTAGAGCCAGCCCAGGAGATCCTGGCCTGGTGAAATCTAGTGATAACTCATACCACCAATTTGGGGTGTCTTCCCTGTTTACGACAGTCTGAGCTGAGGAAGGCACTCACACTAGCGAGTCACTCCAGACAGCAGGCTATCTTTATCAGATATCTTTTTGACTCATGTTCAGAACAGTCTTTACTGAAATTGTGTAAACTCATTATCCTCCTCAAATTGTTACTAGCATTCAGCTGAGCTCAATTTCCCCTCTGTTCTAAAGAGTTTATAGAGAATGTTTCATAAAGGAGTTTGTAAGGAATCAAACCAATGTGTTGATATTTCTTTGTCATCTTCATCTTTCTGGATCTTTTTCTGCTCCCTATCTTCTTTCTGCTGTCCTGCCTTTCATTCCCAGGCATGCAGCAAGAAATTATTCAAGTGTTGGAATATTTCCTAAACAGTGAGGTTGATCTGCCTTTACAGGAGTCACAAGCCTTTGGAAAGTGGGGTGGGAAGTGAATATTTCAGTTGGATCACTGTCACTGATCGTTCAGTAATTTCATTTGCTGCTGATTTCTGCTGAGTCCAATATGGACACAGCAAATGAAATACATTCACTTATTTGCCTTGTCTGCTTGGGGAGGAGAAAAAAAAACCTTCCCTAAATATACAGTTTTTCTAAAGGAACATTTTAGCAGGAAGACTTTCCCAAATTTCTCACTGAATGAAATCCCTTGATAAAATGAAAAATAATTTGTTGTATTGATTAGTGATGTGAATGGTATTACCACCATGACATTGATATGCACCTCCTAACTCTTTCAGTCTCTCCATGGGAGTGTCTTTCAAATAACTGGCCTTCACCCGCACTTCTCTCATAGTAAAATCCTGTGGCTCACTCCACTTCTAGAAAGGATCACCAGCCTATTGCATCCTCTGTTTACCAACTGTATTTACCTCCTGCAGGTCCAATGGGGTTTGACCCCTACTATGGAATCCTCTCTGGGAGCTGTGACCAGCTGGTAAATGCAATGACAGAAAACAGCCAGCTTGTTCAACAATTATTGAATGATTTATTTATCTCTAGGACGATCACAAGCAGAGAGAGAAGAGTCAATGTAATAAAAAGCCTAAATATCTCAAAATAGCAATTTCTTCTCAGTTTAAGTGCTTAACCCAGGACCTCTGCACATACACACAGTATTGGGGCTGCTTGAAACAAACTGCCCCCTGCAACTGCTGCCTCCTGCTCAGGCCCCAGGTTGCATTACTATCCATTATGAAGTTCTTTTGTCTGCCCGGGGTCCGTAATCCTGATCCAGACTGGTTTCTGTCCAAGAGGGGTTGAGATTGGGGTTGGGCTTCACAGCAGTAGGCTTTGTGCTTTGTCTTTTAATTATGAGTGAATTGATGATGATTAAAAATATTATTATTCTCTTTTCCCCTGATGCTCACATAACCCCAAACACAACAGCAAATGAACATAGACATATAATGTTTATAATATACACATATATCATTACTACTTTTTGGGGCATGGGTGAAGAAGAATTAAGAGATTAAAAATCCTTTCCAGGACTGAAAGCCATAAGATGTCTTTTTCAGGACTGAAGAAAACATAATTAAAAGAAGCCCCAAAGGATCAATGATGAAAATAAAGGCACTTAGTCAAAACAGATTATTATTATTATTCAGTATTCATATAACAGTCACACACAGAAGAGCAAGTTAAAATAGAGGCTCCATTGTAATAGGTATGGTGTAAATTTATGATAGAAAGCAGACCCTGCTGCAAAGAGCTTATAGTCTATGGCTCCTGCCATGAGAGCATTTACACATAAACGTGCTTAACTTTACTCCAAGCACAAATGCATGCAGGGCTAGTAGATATAAGAAAGACAAACTTTTTTTCATGGAAGAATGAAAAAAATGGAATTTCTCAGAACTGAACTATAGGTTGCTATAACAGAAATTGCTCACAGGCATAATTTTAAAGATATTCTCAGGGTTGAATAATTAAATACCTAAAAGCTCCCTCTTGAAGGATAAACTAAAAGAAAAAATCAACAAAATAATATAAACAAGAATTAATCCTTGGGAATAATGAAAAAAAATCAAAATTAAAATAAATTCCTTCAAAAGAAAGCAAAGCTTAGGTATTTCCCTGAAGAAACAAGAACTAAATGAACTTTCTTTTGTGGAACATACAATAGAAGTTTTTTAAGGGTTTCAGCACCAGAATTTCACACTTGAGGCCTCAACTTTTAAAGTATTATTTTCCAGAGTTTTCACTAGAGGTTTTATTTTTTTCCTCCGTAATCAAAGAATTTTCAAAACTAAATACATATTTTATATTTTAAATCCTTAAAGATATTGGCTGAAAACAAATTTGAACATACATTTAAAATAAACATTTATACTTGTATGTTGTTGTTGTTGTGATTATATCTTGCTTATATTGTAGTAGTGCCTAGGAGCTTCAGTCATGAACTAGGACCCCATTGTGCTAAGTGCTGGACAAACACAGAACAAAATCTTCTTACATAGAAGATGAATCAGCCCTTCCAAAATGAAGATATTTTTCAAAAGCCAATTTCTCTAGTTGCCACTGCCAATGCAAAGGTACAAAGCTAGGGTTTGAGCCTGCAAACCCTGACCTATGTCAGTAACTTTACACGTCATTAATGACTAAACATGCTTTTGTAAGTCATTGGTTTGGAATTGCAACTGTGTGGATGTCAGGCAAGCATATGTGTGCCCAATGGGTCATCCCATTCTCCTGGCTGTAGCTCTGTTCCACACCGTGAAGTGAAATACACAAAAAATGTCTTCTTTAATTATTAAATAATGAATTAATACTTAATAATAAAATAAATTTTAATAATACAATAATAATATTTAACACTTATGTCTCCAAATATCCTCACAGTAAGCCTCACAATATCATTGTAAGATATGGAATAATTATCATCCCAGTTTTACCAATGCAGAAATTGAGGCATAGATATTAAGTGTCTGGTGTGAGATCACGCAGGCAGTCAGCATGCAATCTGCGATTAGAATTCAGGTGTTCCTGTCTCCCAGTCCTGTGCTCTGTCCACACCGCTGTCTTTATTAATATTCATATAGCCATATAACAAAAGGAATAAATACCAGAAAATAACACATCCTGTAAAGAACATTTTTTGTTATAACACGCACAGTTATTTGGTACTCTCCACATAAATTGTATATGTATAGTTAGTCCATGCATCCAGTGTGCACTCTCTCTACCAAAATGCAGAAAACAGATCTCAAAGAAAAACAAATTTTTACCTGTATCTTTAAAGAAAGTTTCAAAATATATTTAAAAAAACATACTAGAAAAGGGTCAGCCATCAGCAGTTTTGCTATTAAACTACAAATTAATTATCCTTTTATTCTGAAGGAAACCAGTCTGAGTTAGGTTATTAGAGAGACAAAGGGGTTCCAATATCTTTTATTGCATAAAGTTCCATTGGTGAAAGAGACAAGCTTTCCAGCTACATAGAGCTCTTCTTCAGGACTAATTCTTCCTGAGTTAGGTTATGGTATCCTAAAGAGGTAACAAAGATAAACTATGGTAACCAAGGCTTCCTACACCTCAAGAACCTCCAGTCCTGAAGTCAGATGGAATACTAGCAATCCTTGCATTTGGATTCTGGTATTGGCTTTTAGCTTTTTTAAAAAATCTTGTAGACTCAATTTTTCAGAATTATGTTTCTTACATATTGTGGTCCTCAATCATTTCACACGACTCAGAGGGGAAAAAAAAGAAGTTAAACATGGTCATTCTATTGCCAATGTGACAGATGTAGTGAGATCTCACAGCTCTTACAATGTACAGCCCTACATAAGCTATCTGTCTCACTGTTTTAAAAATTAAATATATTTATATTTTGATTCATAGTAAAGCAAATATAGTAGACAGAACAGAGTGCTGCAACTGCACTCAAGTAACATCATAAAAACTTTGAAAACAATGCGATATAACAAAATTGGGCCCCAATTTTGCACTCAATATGATCTCTGGACCTTCCTTACCTAGTTGGTAAAATGTAAAGAATAATTATACCCACCTGTGACGTTATATGGAATCTGGGGGACACTTTGGGGTATTATGAATATCAATGTTGTAAAATTGCAATGAGTTATGCCAGATATGCCGTGTAAGATATTTGTGAAAATGTTATAATTTGCCAAATATGATAATCTTGTTTTTATGTTTGTATCACCTTTGCATTATGGGTTATAGATATGTATGTATGTCTGTGTTTCAAAACTTGTGCTATGCTTCTGGGTGACACCCCCAGACAGTTTGGCATCAGCACTGTCTAGACTGCTTGATGGCCCATCGAGAGCCATCAGATAGACAACTGACCCACTGAAAGAAGGCAAATACATTTATGACTCAGTCCTTATGACCTATGGACAGAACTCTAAGGGTATGGCTACACTTGAAATTTCAAAGCGCTGCCGCGGCAGCGCTTTGAAGGGAGAGAGCTCTCCCAGCGCTGCACGTAAACCACATCCTCAACGGGTGTAGCTTGCAGCGCTGGGAGCCGGGATCCCAGCGCTGTGGCACTGATTACACTGAGGCTTTACAGCGCTGTTTCTTGCAGCGCTCAGGGGGGTGTTTTTTCACACCCCTGAGCGCGAAAGTTGCAGCTCTGTAAAGTGCCAGTGTAGCCATACCCTAAGGCTTTCAAGCCATGTGCTGGGCAGCTTTTTTTGGAACAAAGGAAGCACAGGCCGCATGGCAAAAAAATATAAAAGGCAGGGGTCAGAAGAACATTTTGTATACTTGAGCAGAGTTTAAAATAACTTCTCACTGTACTGGACCTAGGTGCTGATTGGGAGCCAGAGAACTGGAATGCAATAAGGGGGATGTGTTATTTCTTTTTTGCTTCTTGATAACCAGTGTGGGGATCAGAAGCACAGTTTGTGACTGGTTGAGGAGAATAACTTCAGTGTTACCCACCAGTCTTGGGAGTATCTGCTCTCCCTTTTGCAGCCTGCCCTGACCTTGGCATTTCCAGTGAGGGCTGCACTGGGCACCCCGGGTCACAATGTGGACAGAACAGAGTGCCGCAACAGCACTCAAGTAACATCATAAAATCTTTGAAAACAATGCAACATCATAAAATGTTGGGCCCTAATTTTACACTCAGTATGATCTCTGGAGCTCTCCTTACCTATCTGGTAAAATACAAAGAATTATACCCACCTATCTCAAAACTTACCTAATATTTTTAAAAACATGTCAAAATTGTCTGAAAGGTGCTATGAATGCAAATTACTATTTTTTACAGCAAACTTTTTATTGACAGTACCCATGAGGGCAAGAGTTTGTGATATAAGAGCTATTCTTGCAAATGATCACAATGCATCTTGGAGGAAAAAAACCCCATAAGCCTAGTTATACGTATGTAAATATATATACAATTATACCTTAAAAATGTAGAACCCTGTCTTGCAGTATTGCTTAATTTTAAGCACATGAGTAATCCCACTCACCTCAAGCCCCAGTCCTACAATCAAATACATGGAGGCAGACCCTTGCCCCTGTATGGCCTCTCACTGACTTTAGTGGAGCTCCACATTGATGTGAGTTTTGCCTATCTGGATCTGATTGCAGGATCAGGCTTTTAATCTTTCTATATTTGTATATGTTAGTTTTTCCCCTCACAAACACACACTTCTGGTATTTTCACAAAAAAGATTAAACTGAAAATTGAGAAGGGGAGGGATAAAGTAAAACTGTCAAGGAAACCTAATGGCATTAAAGAAGTTTGGCACAAAGATGTTTCATTATATAGTGATGCTGCCACCTTAAGGTTAAAAAAAATCATTTGCTTTTCAAACTTTGTACATAATTATACAAAGGCCTAACATTAATGTGTGGTTGCTGAAATTAAATTTTAGACATTTTTATACAGCCCCAGTTTCTCAAATATTGTTGATACTCTCACTAACACTCCTTTTATTTTCTGTGTTAGGTTCCTAGTACAATTTTATATGCTTTGAAATTAATAATATATTAGAGGAGACCATGAGATGTGCTGGAAGCAGCCAGTGTGGGAGAGATCAGTGTGTTAGTACAAAGAGAAATAAAATAGAAATAATTTTAAAAAAAGCCTTCTATCCAAGGATTTCAAATCTCTTTATAAATATTAATGAACACATGCTCAACCCCTACAAATACTTACACACATGCTGTACTCACGTGTGTAGTCGTGTGTGACTTCACATTCTATTGACTTCACTTCAATTGAAATGGGTGCCTAACTACCTTAGGCTCTTTTAAAAATCCTAGACTAAATTCCCTGGTCAAAGATGGAGTTTTAGATAACGGACTCATAGAGATCTTGGGATATTTATTTATTCTATGCTCATTAAATGAATAAACTTTAAATGGCCAAATTATAATGACATTGAGATCATAAGTCAAATGCAAGATCTTATTGCGAATATAGGGATAATTACTTTTCCAGTTACATATGGCACATAAGGGGCTGAAAGCATATTTGTTCGTCTGGAATTGCAGGTTTAGTATAAAATTGGAATTTATGTGTAAAGGAAAAGACAAGCAAATCTTTCTGTGAGAGCTGTGCCATAAAAAGCACTATGTACCTTTGGACTGAGACTTTTATCTAGCAGGATAAGTGCTATATAAGTTTAATCACATTAACCAATGGATTAAATGTCACACACTCAGAAGAGTAATTAGTATATTTAATCAAACATAAACTGATCATGGAGTGAGAAAACTGCAGTCTGAAAAACTAGGGCTCTCATCCCTCAAGGAGCTCCATGTGGGTGGATCTTTGCATCTGTGTGGAATTCATTGTGTGATCGAGGCCAGTGGCCAGAAGTTATGCTGAGGGAACATTGTTCCCATAGCTAACATTTTTATATTCAACAAATTAATTGAATTTCATATAGAGAGGTCACAAGTAAAGGGAATCCTTTTGGCAAAATTTTCCCATTTGAGCCCTATATGAGCTCAGGACCCATCTGAGAAGAACAGATCATGCAGTGAGGTGAAATTTCATGATTAACCTAAGGAGAATAAACCTTGGGGAAAGCGAAGTTCTGAGCGGTCAGATAAAACTAAGGAACTTCATTGAGAGTTGCCTATTACCAGGTTAATGATGTGAATTCTGATGACCCAGGTGAATACTCTGCAGCTGTATTACCTTTCACAGAACTGAAAATGGACTCCCACATTCTCTTCAAACAGACCAAACCCTAGAGATATGTTTTCCTTGTTTCTAATTAATTCAAAGTTCTGTATGCCTGAAGTTTTAACTCATTGAATTCCCTTGTTCCTTTTGTTTTCCCTTGTTCCTTTTGTGGCCTGGAGGTTTCCCACCACTGCTCTAGTGCTTTGTGTTTTATATTCTGCAAGTACATACATGTATTTACCTTTATATAGTCATCCAATCTACAGAACAGTGGTCCTAACATCTCTTTTGTATGGTTCTTAGACATGGACTCTTTATTGACAGCATATTGAACAGCTTGAGCAATTTCATATGTGTTCCCTCCGCTTTAATAATGAGCATTCACTAGTGGGACAGAGTGACCAGTATTAAAGTCCTTGAGAGTAAACACAAACAGCATTGAGGAAATGCTCTTGAGAGCGCAACTTAGGTGGGCTGAACATGACATCAAAATGGAAGACCACTGCCTCCCAAAACAGAACTTGTATGGGGAGCTGAGGCAGGGCAAAAGAAAGAAAGGTCATCCCTACAAGCACTTCAAAGATAATTTGAAGATCAGTCTCCAATGGGCTGGCATCAATTAAAAAAAACTCAAGCAAATGGCTCAGAACAGGACTCACTAGCCATCTCTGACAAGATCGGCATGCAACAGATTTGAATGGGATCGACGAAATCATCTCCAGGCCACATGTGAAAGACGCCACGGAGCTGCATTGTCAAATGTCATAGATCCGGACTTCTCATACCCTCAGTGCAGCTGACTGCGTGCATCAGAGTTTGGACTTCAGAATCATATGCGTAGCCATAGATGAGAATTGGGACAATAGCAGCAGCAGCAGCAGCAGCAGCAGCAGCGATGGACTACCAACAGTCATATAATAACTCATGCAACCTATGGATGTCAAGGAATATATATTTTTGATATCCAGTTGCTCCAGTATTGCAGTATGATGAATTCGTTCTTGATAAGGTTTCGCTATGGACTTGTGTACATAGGAGAGTTATATTCATATAAGGTAAGATATTAACTTAAATTGGTATATGTTGTACAGCACTGGAAACAGTTCAATCTAACCTGGAAAACGCCACTCTTATTCTGGACCAAGAGTGTCCACATAGGAATTTATACCAGTTAAACTGTAGTGGCTTCATTGTTTTAGTGAAATTACACTGGTAGAGCTTCCAGCGTAGACAAGCCCTGACACGAGCAGCAATTGTATGGTGAAGTTTGTGGTGAAACAGGCACTGTGTGTAAAATCCTGGACCCCCAAGGTTAATAGTGTTTTGCAACTGACTGCAGTGAAGACAGGATTTCAGACTGTGTCTTTGGTAAGCAACTTTGGGAGGAAGGATGGTATTGTGGTTAAACCACAAGACTGGGACAGTTGAACTCTCTCTTGACACTTGTCACATTTCCTGTGTGACCTTGAGCAAACTACTTTACTTCTCTTTACTCAGTTTCCACATCTGTCAGCTGGAGATAATAATACTTACCTGCTTCACAGGGTTGCTGAAAGCTAGGTATATTAATGTTTCCAAAATACGTTGAAATCCTTTGATGGAGAGTGCTATAATGTATTCTAAGGTAATATTATTATGTACTCCCATGAAAAGACTATCTCTTCCTCTCCCACCTCAATATCTAAGGACTGAGTCCTTCTCCTGAACACTATATATAGTTTCCTCAAACTTTGCAATCCACAGTCCAAAATATGTACAACTTACAAACTTATTATATTGTTGAAATTCAGTTTTTAAAGTCAGCATGTTAGTAAGGGCTTACAAAAACCAAACCAAAACTATAATTTAGTGCTAATGTACAAAATTCTTCTCACTCACTTAGGCCAGATAACATTTTTTTAATGGTAAATAAAATACAATGAATCTTTTTCATTATTCTCAATCATTGTGGTGATGCAAAAGCTAAGGTTGTGTCTGGTCTGGCAAGTTTTCAGGAGTAACTTTTAATATACCTTTACAATATATCCTTTTGCACATATTTCAAAAGGTTTTTGCTTAATTTTAGAATGTAAAGGAATCAAAATTATTCTTTTTCCTGTGCATGGCATTGCAATAATCTTCAATTAAAAACAACATTTTCTGGCCATTCAGACCTCTTCATTTGGGCCTTGTACCTGCAAACATTCCCTCACATGCTATAACATTTAGAGCTATGAGGAGGATAGAAATTCCATTTCACAAAGCCTTTTACGTATGGCTGTGAAGCGATTTAAAAAAAATTAATTGCCATTAATCACACGATTAAAATAATTAATCACAATGAATCACACTGTTAAACAGTAATATACCATTTATTTAAATATTTTTGGATGTTTTCTACATTTTCAAATATATTGATTTCAATTACAACACAGAATACAAAGTGTACAGTGCTTACTTTATATTTATTTTTAATTACAAATATTTACACTATGTATTTCAATTCACCTAATACAAGTACTATAGTGCAATCTCTTTATAATGAAAGTTGAACTTACAAATGTAGAATTGTGTACAAAAATAACTGCATTCAAAAATAAAACAATGTAAAACTTTAGAATGTACAAGTCCACTCAGTCCTATTTCAGCCAATCGCCCAGCCAAACAAGTTTGGTTACAATTTGCAGGAGATAATGATGCCCACATCTTGTTTACTATGTCACCTGAAAGTGAGAACAAGCATTCACTTGGCACTATTGTAGCCAGCATTGCAAGATATTAATGTGGCAGATGCACTAAAGATTCATATGTCCCTTCATGCTTCAACCACCATTCCAGATTATTGCCATCAGCACCTCCACTTCTAGATATTAACATGTGCTTAATAACTATACACTTCATACTTAAACATCTGAGCCATCTTATCCAGGGCTACACATTTTATACACATTGACTCAGGGAACTATATTTTCTAGCATATTCTGAGCACAGATGTGCCCTGTAAAAAAGACAAATCATAACAATAATCATTGACTTTATGGACTCTGTGGATGCAATTTCTGTTCTTTGTTCTGGAATTGGACAAGATACAGATGAAATCCTACAAATTTGATGCGCACACACATTTGAGACATATAACACACTGTTTCATTCCTTCCTTTTCTCAAACTCAGAACAAAAAATGACAAAAGAAAATGGTTTTCAGTTTAAATGTAAAATTGCACAGCAGCCATTGCTCTACAACCCAGCATGGGGCAGAACCTGCCACCACTTGGGGGCGGGGGGGTAAGTGATCTTCTCTCATCTGATTCTCCTTCTCTATCCATCCTGACCTCTGTGCTGTTTTTCATGGTGTCAGCCATGACATTTATCCCAATCTCCTGAGACCATTTGCTGGAGTCTCAGAGAACTGGCTGCCTTGGTTTTACGCCCCTCTATCAGAGACGCCTCTTTTTGCAGCATGCAGCAGCCTGGTCTGCTGGATAGGGAGCTGGCCCTGGGTTCTACTCCCCCCATGGACTTCCTATATGACTTCAGGCCAGTGCCTTAAGAACAGACTTTCAAAACCTTTTAGAACCTAGGCATCTAGAGGGGTTTACAAAGCACCTAAACTAGGCACTTTTGAAAATCCCACTAAGTGCCTAAATACCTTTGAAAATCTGGCCTTTAGTCTGTGTGTCCCTCAGTGTCCCATCTGTACAATAGGGATAACGCCATCGCTCTACCCCATTGAGGGGCTGTCAGGAGAAACAGGTTAGACCTTGTCAGGCGCTCAAACACTATGATGATGGGGCCACATAAGTATCACAGGTAGGGTAGGAACCTCTCTGTACCACTGCTTCCCCTGGTTTTGCGCTCTTTTCACCTATGCCCCTTTTCTGAAGGTAACTTTGGCTCAGAGGGGTTGGCTGTGCTTTTTCTGAGTCCCTAAACCAGTCCCTAAACCAGTGGTTTTCAATCTGCGAGTCGTGACTCAGTAGTGGGTCGCGGAATGTTAGGCACTGTTCATGGCGGCTCTGGTCAGCACTGCCCACTGGGCCGTTAAAAGTCCCTTTGGCGGTGCTGCTCGGCGAAGGCAGGCTCGTTCTTACCAGTTCTGACATGCATTGTGCCCTGGAAACAGCCAGCAGCAGGTCTGGCTCCTAGGTGAGGGGGTCACAGGGCTCCATTTGCTATCCCTGCCCTGAGCTCCTGGGGTGGGGGGAGAGTGCCTGACCGTGAGAGGCACGCAGAGCCACTTGCATACCTCTGCCTAGGAGCCAGACCTGCTGATGGCTGCTTCCGGGCTGTAGCGTGGTCCATGGTGCCAGGACAGGCAGGAAGCCTGACTTAGCACCGTCACTGCACTGCTGACTCGGAGCCGCCCGAGGTAAGCCTGCACCCCAATCCCCTGCCCCAGCCCTGAGTCCCCCCAAACCTGGAGCCCCTTCCTGATCTTAAACCCCTCATGCCCAGCCCTGAGCCTGCACCCACAGCCCAGAGCCCTGACCCCCTCCTGCACCCCAATCCTCTGCCCTAGCCCTGAGCACCTCCCATACCCAACCCCTCACCCTCAGCTCCATTGGGTCATGGGCATCAATAATTTTCTTTAACTAGGTCGCCAGAAAAGAAGTTTGAAAACCAATGCTCTAAAACAACCCCTCTGCCCCTATCCCCACCCTCACCCTGGGGATTCCAGTTTTACAGGCTAGACTTCAAGGCTCTTAATCACCAGCCCTTTATCTTAATCATCTTGCCTTCGTTTGTAAAGAAAATACTGGCTCTCTGCTCCAGGGGCACCTCTCCTCTGCAGAATTTACATTTCACACTAAGGCATGTCTTCACTGGTGGCAGCGCTTTAACATGGCTCGTGTAGTCACAGCATAGCGCTGGGAGAGAGCTTTCCCAGCACTCTAAAAAAACCCACCTCCGCGAGCGGAATAGACCCCACCGCTGAGGCACTGTCTACACTGACACTTTACAGTGATGAAACTTGCAGTGCTTGGGGGTGTTTTTTCACACTCGAGAAAGTTGCAACACTGTAAAGTGTCAGTGTAGACAAGACCTAATGCCGTGCTGTAGTTAAGAGCTCTACTTGGGAACTTGCACACCTCCTGTATGAAATTTGGGGGAGGAGGGCCTCCCACCTCCCCGTTCCCCCAAATAGCACCCCTGAAAGGCTATAACAGCCTATATATATTTTAACACCAATTTTTTTAAGCTAACTTTTATATTGCTTGGCAAGGTACTTTCCTCTGGTTTTAGGAAGACTGGTCTTTCATGCTTTGTTATTTTACAAAGTCTTGTATATTCCCTGCAGGAAGTCTGATGTTGGAGCATGTGAGTCTCTCTTCTGACAGTCTTTCTCATGATGACTGGCACTTGGCTGTCTGGGTGGTGTAGTGTTTTGAGGGTCTGTTCTGACATCTGTTGCTTGTCAGCCCTCAGGGGTAGCCAAACTTACTGACACTCAGAGCCACATAAGATAATCTTCAGAAGTTCAAGAGGCAGGCATGCCTGGTGAGGCTCAGGGCTTCAGCTCAGCAGGAGGTACCTGCTGGGCCTTGGGGCTTCCATCCAGGCTGCTCTTCAGCAGGATTGGGGCTGAAGCCCTGAGCTCCCCCACCTCAAGTCTGATCGGTGGGGAAGGGAGTGGGGGGCTCTGTGAACCACATTTTAACTGTAAAATAGTTGCATGCAGGTTGTGAGATGCAGTTTGGCCACCCCTACTATATACATTCAATGTCCTGCTGATCAAGTCTCAATGGTGTGAATATATCACCATCCTCCAACTCTGTGTTTTTGTTTTGTGTTCCTAGGGGAAAATACATTTGCAGTTTTGGTGAAATAACTTAGTAGTGAATGAGTATACATGAATGAAGATTTAGTTGCTCAATACATGTAGCTTAATTCAAATTGCATGATTTGTCCTGAGGAAATAGTTTAATCTTGATTTAAAAATCACAAGGTTTTAAAAAATTAATAAAGCTTGGCCTTATTTTATTTTCCTTCTGGTTTCCGAGTGTTTGAGGTTGCATTTAGATGACACTTTCCAAGCATTTGCAGCAGTCAGAACTAGCAGCTTTCTTTTTTTAAAAAATGAAATTTAAGAGTGTCATCTAATCCCATGACTCCAGCAGCTGGGGCTTTACGAAAAAACCACAGAATATTGCAAGACTCACAATAACAGGCATATTCAATATTGTTCTGGAACAGTACAATTTGGGATGAGGAATGTCTCTGAATTCCTGGGAGCACTGAGACCATCACCAGCGATGGAGAGGAGGGAGTAAACTCTCCCAGACAGTGCAGGGACAGGAAGGGCCAGCCCAATTGCATTTCTCACCTTACTGCGAGCAGGGGTGAAAGTAACTTACAGGACCTACCAGTACTGCCGGAGTCCTGAAGAGGGCATGGCCTCATCTAGAAGAGGCGTGGCCTCTCAAGATTTAAAGGCCTTGGGGCACCGGCTGTGGCTGGGAGCCCGAGGGCCTTTAAATCAACCAGGGGCTCCCAGCTGAAGAGATGGCTGGGAGCCCCCCCTGGACTCAGGAGCAAATTAAAGGGCCTGAGGCTCCTGCTGCCTGGGGAACCCTGAGCTTTGCGGGGCTGGGGCAGGGACTTAAAGGGCCCAGAGCTCTTGCCGCTGAGGGGAGACCCCACCCCTTTAAATCCTGGCCCCAGCCCTGCCGCTGGAGCTGCGGCTGGGATTCAAAGGGCTCTGGGATGCCCGCAGTGGCAGGGAGCTCTGAGCCTTTTAAATCTCAGCTACGGCTGGGATTCAAAGGGCTCTGGGCTGCCCACAGCCATGGGGAGCTTTGCGCTCTTTAAATCCCAGCCCTGCCTGGCTGCCAGAGCCAGGATTTAAAGGGCTCTGGGCTGCCCGTCCCTGCCTCCAATTCCCCTGCGGCAATGGAAAGCTACAGGGCGGTGCTTGGGGACAGTAGCTCATGCAGACTGCCTGTCCTGCCTTACTTAGGAGCTGCTGCTGGAGGGGGTGCCCAAGATAAGCACCAAACCCCCCTATCCACTTCCAGTGTCTGCACCTACACCCCCTCTCAACACACCCCCTCTGCCCCCCAACTTTCCTCCTGCATCTCCCACACTTCTACACAGAATTTGCACCTGTCACCCTCTCCTCTACCCCCCCACCCCAGCCAAAAGCCTCAGGGAATGATTCTAAAAGGCAGGAGATCAACACAGAAATTGTCTTTGACACAGCACATAGCTGCACAGGTTTTATTAATAATAGAATGGTGTGAGGGGTGCTCCAGCCCCCACTCCCAGAGTCTTAGGCGTGGGGGGAAGGGCAGTTCTTTCTACTGCCCCATCAGCCATCACCCCGTCCAAACTGCGTCTGAGCAGCAGTGGCCAGGGCTGATCGGGCAACACCTGCATGGCCAGGAGCAGGTGAGCGCCACAGAGCAGACGAAGAGGGCGGGGAAAGGCGCAGCCGGCCGGAGCAGCAGCGAGTGAGAGCAGCTGCTGCAGCAGCCGCTTTCCTTCCCTCGCCTGCCCCCAGAGCCGCTGCCGCGGGCAGCAATGACCTGGCTCGTCCTCTGGCCAAGTCTGACACGCTCAGCTTCGTCTGGACCACGCACTGTGTCGCTACAACTTCCCCGAGACCACCCAGTGAGTGGTGAGCTCAGCTGCCGGAGCTGGGCAGCGGGGCGGCTCTAGCCATTTCGCCGCCCCAAGCACGGCCGCACGCGACGGGGAGCGCTCTGCCCTCGCCGGTCCCGCGGCTCCAGCGGACGATCCGCAGCACGCCTGCGGGAGGTCCACCGGCGCCGCCTGCCGCCCTCTCGGCAACCGCAGAGCGCCCCCGCGCGGCCATGCCGCCCCAAGCGCGCGCTGGGGCCTGGAGCCGGCCCAGGCCGCAGCCGAGGAGCTTCCTCGCTAGCGCACTTCGCTGGGCTGCCCGGGGCCAGCCCCGCGCCTGGGGGAACCCCTGGGACTCTTCCAGGTCAACCCGGGCACTGCAGCGCTAGGGAGCCGGGGCCGGCTCTCAGGAGCCTCCGGGTCGTGGCGGCTCTGACTTCCGTAGTTGCTTTGGACCAAGTTCCCCGGTGTCCAGCCCCCTGCTCCGCGTGCAAGCGGGAGCTGGTGAGTTGGCTTCCCCAGGGAAGCCCAGTGCCGCGCAGATTAAGAGGCGCGGATTGCTACTATGTCGCCTCCTCCCCCTCCCAATGCCGCAGAGAAGTGAGGCCCCGCCCATTCATTATTGTGCTGACGTTGAGCTGCCAATCTCAGCCCAGAGGTGTCTGCAATCCTGAGCTAGTTTTGTGCAGGGGTTGGGGAGGCTGCAGACATCTGCTGTTAAATAGCCTTGCATTTTAAATTGTGGCCAGCTAGGCAAAATTATTTACCAGTACTTGAAGCCATTTTATCTCTGATAGTTTTGAAGCATAATAGTGACCAGGTGGGATGTACTTTGGGATCTTATGTAAGATCGGCCATACTGGGTCAGACCAAGGTCCATCTAGCCCAGTAGCTTGTCTACGACAGTGGCCAATGCCAAGTGCCCCAGAGGAGTGAACCTAAAGATAAATGATCAAATGATCGCTCTCCTGCATCCATCTCCATCCTCTGACAAACAGGCTAGGGACATCATTCTTACCCATCCCTGGCTAATAGCTATATTATGGACGTAGCCACCATGAATTTATCCAGTTCTCTTTTAAACATTATTATAGTCCCAGCCTTCACAACCTCCTCAGGCAAGGAGTTCCACAAGTTGACTGTGCACTGCGTGAAGAACTTCTTTGTGTTTGTTTTAAACCTGCTGCCTATTAATTTCATTTGGTGACCCCTAATTTTGTATTATGGAATAAGTAAATAACTTTTCCTTATCTGCTATCTATAGATCACTCATGATTTTATATACCTCTATCATATCCCCCTAGTTTCCTCTTTTCCAAGCTGAAGAGTCCTAGCCTCTTTAATCTCTGCTCATATGGGACCCATTCCAACCCCTACATCATTTTAGTTGCCCTTTTCTGAACATTTTCTAGTGCCAGTATTATTTTTTTTGAGATGAGGAGACCACAGCTGTATGCAGTAATTCGAGATGTGGGTGTACCATGGATTTATATAAGGGCAATAAAGATATTCTTAGTCTTATTTTATCCCCTTTTAATGATTCCTAACATCCTGTTTGCTTTTTTGACCACCTCTGCACACTGTGTGGACATCTTCAGAGAACTATCCACGATGACGCCAAGATCTTTTTCCTGACTTCTTGTTTGTAGCTAAATTAGTCCCCATCATATTGTATGTATAGTTGGGGTTATTTTTTCCAATGTGCATTACTTTACATTTATCTACATTAAATTTCATTTGCCATTTTGTTGCCCAGTCACTTAGTTTTATGAGATCTTTTTGAAGTTCTTCACAGTCTGCTTTGGGCGTAACTATCTTGAGTAGTTTAATATCATCTGCGAACTTTGCCACCTCACTGTTTACCCCTTTCTCTAGATCATTTTATGAATAAGTTGAATAGGATTGGTCCGAGGACTGACCCTTGGGGAACACCACTAGTTACCCCTCTCCATTCTGAGAATTTACCATTAATTCCTACCCTTTGTTCCCTTCCTTAAACCAGTTCTCAATCCATGAAAGGACCTTCCCTTTTATCCCATGACAGCTTAATTTACGTAAGAGCCTTTGGTGTGGGACCTTGTCAAAGGCTTTCTGAAAATCTGAGTACACTATGTCCACTGGATCCCCCTTATCCACATGTTTGTTGACCGCTTCAAAGAACTCTAATAGATTAGTAATCTTGTTTAGATTAAATTTACTATACGTATGTATGCTATTATTTATACCATCTTGGAAGCTTAAAACAAAACTACCAACTTTGGGCCCAGTCCTGTTCTAATTCAATGGAAATTTTTGCCCAAGCAAAGCAAATGGAAACCTGATCTACTATCAAAAGTTAAGTTGACCTGGCGATGTTGCTCGGGGTGTGAAAAATCCACGATCCAAGTGACATAGTTATTTCAACATAACCCCTAGTGTAGGCAGTGCTAGGGTGACAGAAGAATTCTTACCGCCTCTCGTGGAAGTGGATTAACTACAGCAACAGGAGGAGGAGAACCCCCTCCTGTCAGTGTAAGTAGTGTCTACATTAAAGTGCTACAGCTGCTGCATTTCAAGTGTAAACAGGCCCTCAGACAAATATTGGATGTTTTTAAACCTTATAGCTATAACACTCTTAGGGCCTGATTTTTATAGGTGTTGAGTACAGCGGCAGTTCCCATTGAAGAAAGTGAGAGTTTAAAAGCTTAGCATCTTTGAAATTCAGGCCTTTAATATTTTTTCATGACTTATCTGCTTACATATTGGTGAATTCTTAGGGGCTTAAAATAAAATGTTTAGCATATGAGCATGCTGCATCTCTGATTTTAGCTTCAGAATCCATTGTTCTTGCTTACTGGGAGGAGTAGGTGGGAGGAATTATTTATTTTCATCTCTGTTTCACGTTGCCTCAATTCACAAACATTTTTTGAGGGTGAATTATGTGTGCTGGAAAAACTCATTGTAAAACTTAGGCCTGGTCTACACTACAGAGTTAGGCCAACGTAAGGCAGCTTATGTCAACCTAATTATGTCAGTGTACACACCACTGCCTTACTCCCATTGGTGTAAATGACCTACTACACCGACATTATAATTCCACCTCCTGGAGAGGCATAGGGCTTGTGTGGATGTAGGTAGGACGATGCAGTGTCGAAGGAGACACTTCAGGTTACTTATATCAGCTATTGACTATCATTCTTGTCAATTTCCTGGCTCCATGCTATAGCCAGGAAATTGACAAGAAAGCTGCTCACAGATCAGGCTGTCATCTCAGGGCCGGTGGGGGCTTCAGCTAGAGTCTGACTGCCGCCCATGCTCTCAGCTCCCTGTGCCCGGCCAGGCTTCTAGCTCAGAGCCAGGCTGCCACCGTGGTCCTGGTTCCCTACTCCAAGCCAGGCTGCTGCCCAGACTCCCTACAGCTGGGCATCTCACTCAGGCATCTGCCATGCTCCAGCAGGGAGCTGGGAACCAGAGGGGCAGCTGGACTCCTGGCAGGGAGCAGTGCATGGAGCTGAAAGCTCAGGCTCTCAGACCTCACACTGTCTCTCCCAGAGTGGGGACATGCCGCTGCATCCAGGAGCTGTGCGGAGCGGGGCAAGCCCCTGACCTTGCTCCCCGGCTGGAGCACTGGAGCGGGGCAAGCCTCGGAACTGCTCTCTGGTTCTCTACAGAGATTCAACTCTACAATGTTTTGGCTTTAATATACTTTTGCCAGAATAAAAATGTAAATGCTTGCTGTAGAAGATCTATTGTTAGAAGTGAATCTGTTGTACTTAATAGAGCATGATATAAAGCTTATTTACTTAAATCTTGAAATTTCACCGTACTGCAGAAATAATGACAGTATTTTAACTGTTGCTATGACTCAAATCATAATTATTTAGAACTCAATTATAATTGACATTCCATTTATACACACAGGGATAAGTTGTGCTCTTCTTATATTAACTGCCTATATTACTTATTGAGATTGTGGTTAAGGACAGTTTCTGTTACTGATACAAAGGGTTGGTTTTTTTTCGCCCTCTCACTATTTTTCTCATTTGTTGCTTATATATGATAGTTTTGCCCACTACCTGGTAACCGAGAAGGGTTACGATAAAGAATTGCTGACTGTAACTCCAGAAAGCTGGGACTTTTGGTAAGTATTTTAAAAAATGTCTTACTTCCTTGATGCCACAGTTTTTATGGGGCTGAGAAAATAACTGGTCTTATTGAAGAGACATGATTGCGAGTCCCATCAAAAGAACCTATCTTAAATTCCTAAATCATGGTTTTTAAAAGTCAAATTATATTGAAACAACAGGCTTCCAAAATAATAAATAGTAGAACTGATTGAAATTTGCTTAATTTCAGGCTTTCAAAAAAAATGTCAAAATTTAATTTTTTTTAATTAGAATTCTCTCCCCTTGAAAATGTTGAAATTCTTCAACCAGCTCTAATAAATACCTAACCCTTACATATAGATTTGCTTTCACAGATCCCAAAGTATTTTATGAAGTTTGCTAAATATCATTATCCTCATTTTATGGTGTTGGGGGGGGGGAACTGAATTGCATAGAGGTTAAGTGACTTTCTTAGATTCTTGCAGCAAGCAAATTGGGATCCTGGAACCCTCTGCATCAGTTGTTTTGCCAATGTCATCACATGTGCATGTCATAAATTCCTTCCACTCTAATATTTTTCATTAGTGAACAGGCAAGATATTGACTTCTATAAAAACCTTGGTCTCTGGGCACTAGATTTGCCATTTAAAACCCATTCCAGTTCCAAAGATAGATGCAGTGTAATACAGATGCACATGTTGAATCAAAACAATAGCTAATATAGTAGTTTTAATTTGAGGCCTAAAAGCCTCAATAGTGTTTTCAATGTGATTTTTAAAAATGTGATCCTATTTCAGCTAAAATTCTGTTTGGTTGGTTTATGATCTACAATGTTAGCATTTGGAGTGAGACATCTATATTTAGAGTAAGCTTTTCTTCCCAGAAATTGAAGAGAGAACCCAATTTGACAGTTTAGCAACTTTTGAGATGATAAAAACAAGTCTCAAGTTACTTTCATATACTGAAACATCACAATATTAATATACCAATATCAGGGATAAGAGAGGGCTGGGTTTGTTGGGACCGCAATACACTGCTTGAAGGATATATGTTGAAATTGTATTTATACCAGGCTGGTACTTCTCATCCTTACAAGTCATCTGAGGCATAAAGATATCTGGTAGAACCATATGCCTAGACCTCTGTTATGTAATCTGATCTATGCTGGCTAACCCCTGAACCTCTGTGGAGTCCCATTGAAGTCAATGGGGTTTTTTGTAGACTCGGGGTCGACCTCATGCATAGCCATCAGGACTGGGTTTTGTGTGTGTGTGTGTGTGTTGTTTTACCTGTATATATAGTCAGGGCCGGTGCAACCATTTAGGCGAACTAGGCGGTTGCCTAGGGTGCCAGATTTGGGGGCACCAAAAAGCGGCGCCCCCACGCCCCCCAAATTTTTTAAATGGTTGCAGCGGCCGCTGCGTAGTCTGAGCTGCCGCGGCAGCAGCTGTCTGCAGCCCGCAGCTTAATCATCAGCTGTTCTTATCTTCCTGCTGGTGGTGATTACTGTTGTAACTGGACTTTTGGTGTCCAGTCAGCAGTACCGACCGCATCCTAAACAGGTCCACTTTCAACTGGACTTTCCAGTCAAAAACTGGATCCGGGGTCAGCGCGCAGCCCCGGCAGCCCGGGGCGCTCCCGGGTCAGGGAGCCCCCCCACCCGGGGTCAGGGAGCCGCGGCGCGAGACCCGCGCGGGGGGCGGCGAAATGTCCCGGTGCCTAGGGCGTCAGAAATCCTAGCGCCGGCCCTGTATATAGTTCTAACATACATTATATATTCAAGACTCTGAACTCCATTTCTGCCCTCACCTGGACCTGTCAAATTGAGTTCTCTCTTCAATTTCTGGGAAGAAAAGCTTACTCCAAATATAGATGTCTCACTCCAAATGCTAACATTGTAGATGCATAAACCAACCAAACAGAATTTTAGCTGAAATAGGATCACATTTTTAAAAATCTGTCCAGTCTAGCTAGCAGTGAGCTAGAGTTACTACCTAATATTAACCAGTTAGATGTTGTATTACCTTAATATTAAAAACTGGCTAAAATGCACATACCTGGTTGTAGAAATTTAAGCTCTCATCCTCTAAACACTTATAATAAGTTTGTTCATGTGTGGCCCCAGTGAACCCAGTGGGAGTTTTGCAACTGACTTCGGTGTGGCTAGGATTTCACCTCATATGTTTACTTGCATATACAAAAGTTACTCACACGTGGAAGTGTTTGGAAGATCAAGGCCTCTCTTTGTGTGGCAAAGTTGCATACTTGTTATAACTGCGTATCATTTGGACAGTCTGATATATGCTTCATTATCTCTCAGGTATAATTTCTTATCTAATTACTACTTTTCTTATTTCTTCTTTTAAATAAAATGAATTTTAGCTGTAAAGAATTGGCATTGGATCTGGAAGATGGAAACTTTTTAAAGGTGGCTGGAGCTGGAACAATTTTGAGGTAATACTGATTAATTTTTATGGCTAGACAGACAAAAAAGATTGCATACTTTATTTTAAATGCCAGCATCTGATAACTGGGACAACTATTAAATATTTAGAACACTAATCACCATATGTATTTATTTTTTACATTAGAAGCTAAGTGCAACATATGTAACTTTGTGCGCAATCTGTTTTAAATGTACATATGTAACTTTTTGGTGACCCATCCATTTTATAAATAATGGCACAATAAAAGTTGCTTTTATTTGCTAGTTTGGAACATCTCTGTCTTTCTTAACTGCTTAATGCTTTTGCTACTGCACTCCTTCATGATTTTCCTGCTATGTTAGTTGATGCTGTCCGTGGAAATTGATGTACTACTTGTTTTTCCAGACAGGACCCTGAGAGTGGGTACAGTTATTGGAACTAATTTTGCTTTGTTCACTCAGTGTGTCAAGCTACTGTATTCATAGGCCCTGATCCTGTACTTACCTTTATGCACTCGCATTATTGTCATTGACTTCAATAAGACTAATCACAGTGTGCAAAGTTAAGTGCATGTTTATGTCTTTGTAGGGCTGGGGTCTAAAAAACAGTAGCATTAGATAGTTGGTGGACAAAGCCATTTGTCATTATTAGCTATAAAAGTCATAGGAAAGTTTGTAATTTGAGGTGGTAAAACATAAAATGTTGCAAAACTCTGTTTTCCAAATTCAAAATTCAGAAATTTGCAAAATGTCTGCCTCCTCTACATATAATTTTATGTAAACACTGAGAATACCAACAAATAACTTTAATTGCAAATTTAAGAAGTGGGGTGAATATCCACAAACAACGTGTCTTATATAATGTTAAGCTCCTCCTCCTTCCGCCTACACAGAGTCATACACACAGAGTAACACAATTCTGATAGTTCAAAGTTAACACAGATACTACATGAACATAAAAATAGCTATACTGGGTCAGACCAATGGTCCATATAGCCCAGCATCCTGTCTTCTGACAGTGGCCAGATGCTTCAGAAGGAATCAATAGAATGATCCATTTCGAGTGATCCATCCACTGTCCTCTAGTCCCAGCTTCAGGCAGTTTGAGGTTTAGGGACATCCAGAGCATGGAGTTGTGTCCCCGATCATCTTGGCTAATACCATTGATGGAACTATCCTTCATGAGCTTATCTAATTCTTTTTTGAACCTAGTTATATTTTTGACCTTTACAACATCCCCTGGCAATGAATTCCACAGGTTGATTGTGTGTTGTGTGAAGTATTTCCTTTTGTTTGTTTTAAACCTGCTACCTATGAATTTAATTGGGTGACCCCTAGTTCTTTTGTTATGTGAAAGGATAAATAACACTTCCCTATTCTCTTTCTCCATACCATTCATCATTGATATATTCCTTGCTCCACTGTGCCTAAATAGTTCAGGGCCAGAGTGAGTGGTGTATGCTAAACAAGTGAAGGGAAGAATTTAAGCAGTGATTTTAGCACAATATGTAGAAGTCAAGACGAATATTTGTAAAAGACTTGTCATATGTAGGGCCCTAGCAAATTCATGGCTGTGAAAAATGCATCATGGGCCATGAAAACTGGTCTCCCCCGTGAAATCTGGTCTTTTGTGTACTTTTACCGTATACAGATTTCACAGGGAAGACCAGCATTTCTTAAACTGCTGGTCCCAACTCAAAACTGCAGGGGGGGAAGGAGGAGTAGGAGGTCGTGGAACTGCTACCCTTACTTCTGCACTACCTTCAGAGCTGGGTGGCTAGAGAGCGGTGGCTGCTGGCTGGGCGCCCGGCTCTGAAGGCAGCACCACCAGCAGCAGCGCAGAAGTAAGGGTGGCAATACCATACCATGCCATTCTTACTTCTGCGCTGCTGCTGAAGGTGGTGCTGTCTTCAGAGCTGGACACCTGGCTAGCAGTTGCTGCTCTCTGGCCATCCAGTTGTGAGGGCAGTGCAGCCGCAGCGCAGAAGTAAGGGTGGCAATACCACGACCCTCCTACAATAACCTTGTGATCCCCCTCCCTTCCCCTTTTGGGTCAGGACTGCTAGAGTTACAACACCTTGAAATTTCAGATTTAAATATATGAATTCATGGAATGTATGATTTTTAAAATCCTATGACCATGAAATGGACCAAAATGGACCATGAATTTGTTAGGGCCCTAGTTATATGGGAGTATGACTCTTCTGGCACTATGGGAAGAGATGCTAGGAAAGACATTGGAGTGTTTGAGATCACAACAAAGAGAAGTGATTTTTCTGAATGCACCTTAGCTTCTCTATGGAGAAAAATTGAGGTTTTTCATAAGCTAACTAATCAGGACAAACCTTTTACATACAACTGATGAGGATCAGAAACTGACTGTAAAAGAAGCAGTTCTTCTGTAATGAATTCTACATGGACATAGCTCATCGCTGGATTAGAATCCTAAATGGCTAATCACACAGTACTGTCCAGAAAAAAATGCTGAGATACTGCAGAAGGAAGAAATTACATATTTTCCCCCAGATATGTTAATTGGGCGCAAGACATGGATTCCTGGCACTCCTGAAAATAATGTGACTAGATCTATTATAGAAGATATCCATATATGTTTGAAATTAATATAAAAGATGGTCCTTTTCATCAAGGGCTTACAGGAGTGCTCAGTGCAGTTAAGAACTCTTACAAGGAAAAGGTTAGTGGTTATGATCTCAGTTTGGAGGGGCATATTACCAGCTGTAAAAGATATCGATGTTAATGGCAGAAAAATATTATTTTTTCCAGATCTTATTCCTTTTAGTCAGACCAGAGGAAAATCATTTGTATCATTAAAGAAAATGTCCTTAGATGAAAGAGTAGATTTGGTGGTCTTATTTTCAGCAAGGCACTATTGATTTATCAGAGAAATTCTGTACCTTCTGGGTCATGAGAGAATCAAGCCTGACATTTGAGAGGGACCTCTCCCTTTTCCCTAAGAACAAATTACTGAGTGGAGAGGAAATGGGAGAGGGATCAGTCACATGGCTTAGCTCAGTATTTGATTATTTATTACACACTTATGTGCACTGTAGGAAATTTGAATGATTTTAAATATTTTTAACCTTTGTCATGCAATGCATCAATTAGGGCAAGCCACAGTACGAAGAGTATGACTCCTGCAGAGATCTTGGAAGTTTATGGCAGGAGGGAATGGAAACACTTTAAAACATTCAGTAGAATGGTTTCCCACTCAGGTAAATATAAATAATTTCTTTACCTGAGACTTCATGAACTTGGAAGCTGTTTTGGTTACTGCAATACTTGCTGCTGTTATGCAATTTTTCCTTTAAACACTTAAAATATTGTTAAATTAGGAAAATGTAAGGGACTGGGTGTCTTGGGGATTGCTAAAGAGATGTAATTTTTCACCTTTAATTTTCAGGTTCATACTGAGTCCACGTCAGCAATGAACAGAAGCTGTTAAGATTGACTTCTGTTTGCCCCATGTGAAACAAGTTGGTGGTCTAGTTTTGGTTGTAAAACTTTTCTTTGGGGTGGGTAGGTATTCCTTGGAGAAATATACTGAGACCACCTGTGACGGGTTAGGTCACAGAGACCCCCTTCGGACTGTCACCTGATGTGCTGAAATTACCTCTGAGCCCGTTTCCCCTGTCAGCTTGGGACTCCAGAACTCTGCCTTGTTGAGCCAGACACACTAACCTGCTATAACACAGACCCAGGAAAGCCCCCAAAGCCGCAGACTTAACTGAAAACAGCTCAGCAGGTTACCTATGTCCAGCGCCCAGACACCCAGTTCCCAATGGGATCCAAATAAAACCATTTTCCTTTGTATAAGCTTTATCCACAGTAAATTCATAAACTGTCTGCCCTCTATGACACTGATAGAGAGAGATGCCCAGCTGTTTGCTCCTCCAGGTATTAATCATGTACTCTGGGTTTATTAATAAACAAAAGTGATTTTATTAAGTGTTAAACGTAGGATTTAAGTGGTTTCAAGTACTAACAGACATAACAAAGTAAGTCACCAGCAAAATAAAGCAAAAACATGCAAGTCTGAGCCTAATACTTTAAAAAACTGATTACAGGCAATATCTTACCCTCTGAGATGTTCCAATAAGCTTCTTTCAGACTAGACTCCTTCCTAGTGTGGGCCCAGTCCTTTCCCTTTGTACAGTCCTTGTTAGTTTCAGCAGACATCCCAGCTGGTAAGCAGGGGTTTTCTCATGACTGACAGACCACTTTGTCCTGCTCAACCCCCTTTTATAGCTTTGGCACAAGACAGGAAACTTTTGTCTCACTGCGTCTGCATCCCTACTTCTGAATGGAAAGTATCAGATTTAAGATCGATTCCAGTATCATGTGACATGGTCACATTTCGCTGTCAGACCCCTAGTCGCCATTCTTCCAGGGTTGGCCCACACCTACACAGGAAGGCTTGCAGGCAAGTAAACCATTTACAACCAATTGTCCTAGTCATTGGGAGCCATCAAGATTCTAAACCACCATTAATAGCCCACATTTTGCATAGTTAGAATAGGACCTCAGTTATACTTCATATTTCTAGCTTCAGATATAAGAAAGATACATGCATACAAATAGGAGGAATATATTCAGTAGGTTATAACCTTTGTTATGATACCTTATAAGAAACCTTTTGCATAAAGCATATTGCAATTACATCATATTCACACTCATCAGCATATTTCCATAAACATATGGAATGTCACACCACCATCTTGCATTATTTAGGGCAAACAGTCTGCAGATCATTACACATTTTGCTCATTGCTGACTCACTACTCTGGACTCTCTATCATTGACAGCCTCTGAGTATAAATGTAAAGGACTGCATGGGCCTGGAAGACTGAAATACTGTCTTCTCCAGGGGGGGTGCTTTTTTTCCATTTCAGGAGAGAAACTTGCATTCATGCCCTTTACCTATTTTGTGGATAAATAAGGGACTTTGGTCTTTACAGTCATCTATAATGTACACAGAGGTTTGATGCTCTGATATATTTTTTATTAACTAAAAAATAAAATAAACTTGGCCTCCTTTTGGGAGCACTGATTTCACACAAAATTTATAAGGATTTAAAAATGCTTAAGTCAATAAAATATAAGAGTTTGCAGGCTGAAGGTCATTATCTTATCCATAGCTTTACTCCTGGGTACTTCCATTTAAGTATACAGATAACTATCCACGTTGGGTAGTTATGTCTTTATATGTCTGCAGGAGTAGAGACCTGCTCCTCTGCAAGGCACAGCATGAACTCAGCCCCCAAAATGGGATTTTGAGGTCTTCAAGCCACTTTTACACCTTGCATATTCTGGGCTGCTGTGAGGGCTGGAGAGGCCCCCAGTATTCTTAGTCCAAGATGCCCATCTGAGTTACAGCAGGCTGTCCTATGGATCACAGTGCTGCCTGGGTTCTCCAAAGCACTGTAGCCTGCAGTCTTGCCCCTAACTTGCCCCTACATCAGGACTTGTGAGGATGTTCACAAAAGGCAGCCTTATGACGGTCTTCCTCAGTTCTGCACTGTGGGAATCTTCCCCCAGCAGGACTTATCAACGTTTTTAGAGCCCCGTTACATGACTCTGGCCCTTTTTGCCTGAACTGGTGAGGATCTCATCCAGAGGCTTAATATTTATTTTTAAAATGTCAGTAATTTGCTATAGAGTAGCAATTTTCTATCGCCAATAGAATGATGTCCAGAAAAAGAAAGTCTCACGAAAAAAATAACATGATAGTAGATTTTCCAATGGCCAATATCCAATCCCAGTAAAACACAATGGGAACTTTAAAATTAACCATTTAAACACAAACTTTTCCCCCAGTTAAAATATACACCATAGTTTAAAACAACTTTTCTTTTTCTTTCTTCTGCAGCTAAATATTATTGCCATGATAATTATTTGACCTGCCAGGAGCCCTTCTTTGTGCAAGGATTGTGGATTGGTTAGACAAGGTAAGAGCTACATAATTTCAAGCTCAATTAATAGAAAAGGAAAATATTGCTACTTGTTTTATTCTTTTCCTGTTTCTGCTCATCTCTCTTCCCTCCCCTCCTTAAACACACACAGTACCATGTTGAATAATGAATTGTCTTGACACTTATGCTAAGACGTGAAATATAAATTGGGTTGGACCTTTGCATTCCAATTTTACAATGTATGTAGATCTACTAAAACAATCAGGACAAATGAAGTGGTCAAAATATACTCTGTCTCCACTAGAGGGCACAAAGAGCTAGCATAAGAATAGTTAAGTGCTTGTCTGCCTTAGTTTTTCTTACACTTAGAATGGTATTCTTAAAAACTAATTGGAAATTGAAATATGATCTAGTGTAACTCTTACAAGTGACTTGCTAATGAAGGCAGATAGTTAAGTGGGTTCAGAAGGTTAAATCTTCAAACTGAAAACTTTCAATACATCTTAACTCTATATGCTACACATGTGTGTATACCTAGGAATACACCTCTACAGGTGGAATCATTTTAAAGTTTTCAGGTGCTAAGCATAACCACTCATTAAATTCTAGATGACAGTCACATGAATATCTAGAGCTTTTTACTCAGACAAAAGTATAAGACAGTATATCTTAAATTCTTCGTGAAGTTAATGAAGAGCGCATAGAGGTTGAAACTTGTAGATTGTTTTTAATAAAAAAAACAGATCCTTTCAACAGTAGAGTATGGTGGTATCCCTCTATTGCTATAGTTTAAGTCAATATGCTGGTTAATGATACTGTGATACAGGGTCGCCCAGAGGATTCAGGGGGCCTAGGGCAGGGCCGGGTCTTTGGCAGCAATTCCGCAGCAGGTCCCTCTCGAAGGGAAGGATGCGCAGCTGAATTGCCACCAAAGAATGAAGCGGCGGCGGTAGAGCAGCCTAAGTGCCGCCGATTGCTGCTTTCCTCCCCCCACCACCACTTGCAGCGCTTGTATTCACTGGGCAGCGCTCCGAGGCTTTGGCAGCAGTTCAGCGGCGGGTCCTTCACTTGCTTTGAGTCTTCCGCTGCCGAAGACCCAGAGCGAGTGAAGAGCCCGCTGCGGAAGTGCCGCCGCAAACCTGGAGCTGCCTGCCCTGCCCTCCCCACCCCGGCAGCCCTGCTGCGATACTTAATCTCTTCTGAGCTTTATCTCTGTTTAAAGGAAGAGTACCCATTATCGGACTACCGTAGTATCAGAGCACCTCACAATCTTTGATGTATTTACCCTCACAACATCCCTGTTAAGTAGGGACGTACTGAAGCAGGGAGAATAAATTACTTGCTGTAGGTCACACAGGCGAGCTGTGGCTGAACAGGTAATTAACCCAGATCTTGCAAGTCCAAGGCTAGTGCCCTAACTACTGGATCATTCTTCATCTCACTGTATGTGTTCATGGTATTCTGGGGAACCTGCTATGTATAATTGAGTGGGTGGTGATTATTCAGAATTTGAAATTATGTCACTTGGCTACTGGATCATGTTTTCATATTGTATATCATTATTGGGTCAACTTGCTGAAAAAAGTCAATAAAATTCAAGTTAAAAAACCACAGCACTGAAACTTTCCAATCCCTGGAATACAGGGGCGGCGCCAGGGTTTCTGACACCTTGTCACCCCTGTGGGTCCGGTGGAGCTGCTGCAGTGATGCCGGCGGGCGGTCCGCTGGTCTAATGGCCCGTGGACCTGCCGCAGCATGACTGCAGTACACCGACCTTAACCAAGCACCGTGCCGAATGACGCGGCAACTTCCACCGGAGCCCTTTCAGCACCAGACCAGGCCCCGGCATGTATGTACAGTAGGTCCACCAGACCCCGTCCGCCCCCTCGCAAAATAAGCGCCCGCCAAAAACTCTGCGCCTCCTAGGGCCATGCCACGTTGCTAATAGGAGCGCCGGCCCTGCGAAATAAAACCAGTATGGCAATGAACGCTCTACAGCAACACTGACTCCAGCGCTGGGATACACGACCTGGAATGAGCATAAAGGACTATCCGAAGTAACTTCTGCTTCAACAGCAAAATAAATAAATAATAAACCTCTTCATGCCCCCAAACCCACAGCAAGTATGAGCCCTCGGTTCAAATCCACTGTTTGGAGAGTAGACGTTAGTTGTATTAACTGCCGGAAGAATTTTTGTTTTTTTCTAGAAAGCTGTAATGCCTGTATGCATACAAAATGGGCTTTATCCCATCTGAATACAAATTGGAGTAGCAGTAAAGAATCTCAAAGCAGTTCCTGAATCAGTAACCATTATCAAAGCCAGCTAACCAAAGTGAGTGGTTGCAAACGCACAAAATCATTTTAAATACAGGCAACACTATACTCAAACATAAAGTTCTTTATTGAGTAGCTTAAAAAAAAAACAAGAACCAAATATGCCGCAGCGCGCTTTGCCCTTCTGACTGGGCATATGAACATGGAAATCTTACGCCTGTGTTTACTGACGCTTTTTGATCGGTGTATTCAAGGATAATACATAACATGCCGGATTCAGGGTATAGGAAACCTTCTCCCTAATCCAACAGGCATGAGATCAGCAGACAACGTCGCGTCAATGCCTAGAGATCCTTCTGGCAATGGGAAGTGTATTTTTTTTTTTTTTTTAATGGAGGGTTCTTATCTGTACAAATACTATTATCAGTGATAGCTGCTGTGACAATACTTCTGGAAGTCTTTTAAAAAAGAAGTATCTGAAGTGAGAGGGTTCACTAGGATTTGAATGGAGCTATGCAAGTAGATTGTAAAGTCTTTTAGGAGAGTAGGAAGATATATTGTTGGCTGAGTCACTGTATGCTATAAAGAAAACAATTTGGTGGTGGAATGAATGGAATTAACGGTGTTAAGGAGAAGTTATAAACAGGGATGGCTCTAGACATTTCGCCGCCCCAAGGACGGCGGCGTGCTGCAGGGGACTCTCTGCCAGTCGCTGGTCCTGCGGCTCCGGTGGACCTCCCGCAGGTGTGCCTGCGGAGGGTCCTCCGTGGAGCCGCAGGACCAGCAGACCCTTCACAGGCATGCCACCGAAGGCAGCCTGCCTGCCACCCTCCCGGCGACCAGCAAAGCTTGCTGCGCCAAGCACGTGCTTGGCGTGCTGGGGCCTGGAGCCGCCCCTGGTTATAAATCACATTTGAAGGCTGAGTTTGGTCTTTGCAAGGATCTTCAAGCGGGAGGAGGGATAGCTCAGTGGTTTGAGCATTGGCCTGCTAAACCCAGGGTTGTAAGTTAAATCCTTGAAGGGGCCGCTTAGGGATCTGGGGCAAAATCAGTGCTAGTGAAGGGGGCTGGACTAGATGACCTTCCGGGGCCCTTCCAGTTCTATGAGATAGGTATATCTCCATATATTCATATCCTATGAAAAAATATTCCTTTTCTTTAAAGATTTCGATAGTTCCCAATTAACAAAATCAAGTAGGCATAGGAGGGGAAACTATTTTGATTTTTACAATATTGCAAATATGTATTTTAATAAAACCACTGTCTTGTCTGTGAGCAATTCTTATTTAAAATCTAATGTAAGTTCTCTTATATAAGTCAAACTCAGATAAGGAATAAGCAATTATCTTATTTCTACACCATGCTTGATTTCATTCAAACAATAGACAATCTTTTCCCTAAACAGTCTATAGTGCTTTAATGTCAAGGACACTGATTGGAAATTTTAAAATTTGTAGTACTAGGTCATGATACCATGATCAATGAATTCAATAAGCTAGTGATGTCTAGTCAATCTGCATATTCGAAAATGTGCAAAATTAAAGAAGCTTCCTAATACCTGAACAGGTGTTATATCAATTATTTTACTAACTACAACTATTGAGATTTCATCCTTTCCCTCTTCCTTCCTTCCCTTCCCATCTGCAAGGCTGAATCATGGTTTTGTTTCTTAGTAGCTAAATCACATAGCATGTCTCTAGATAACAACATCATTTATTTGTAGTGTTCACTTTCACTTTATGCACAGTTGGGCAAATGATGGTCATTAATTTCACTAGAGACAATGTGGGTGAGGTATTATCTTTTATTGGACCCACTTCTGTTGGTGAGTGAGACAAACTTTTAAGCTAAAGAGATTTTCTTCAGATCTGGAAAAGGGACTCTAGGGCCTTATCTACCCTTGCAAGTTAGAGCCCATTAAATCAGCCCCGGGCTCCATAACTCCTGAGATGTCCACCCTGCAGCTGGAGTGCTCCTGGTAAGTCATCTCCATGAGAACCATAGAGCTTGCAGTGCCCGGGCTGGAGCACTGAGGTGTCAGTGTGGATGATGTGTTGCATTATTGCGCTGTGATTAGCTTATGGAAACATCTCATAATCCCCTGAAGTCAAGTGGTCACTCTGGTGATTATTTTGAATTCAGCTGCAGGCATGCGGATATCCCCTTTCAAAGCTCTGTTTCTGGCATGCTTATCTCCCCCAGGACATAAAGCAAACCATTACTGTGGAATGCTCCTGCTGCAGAGACAGGTGTTTGTGTGTGTTTGTGAGAGAGAGGGGGCGGGGAGTAGGGGCTGATGTCAGGTTTCCCCCTGCCTCTGTCTGAACTTACAAGACAGCATACTGACACACTCTGCCCCCCAAAACGCAGTCTCTCCTCCCACATACACACAACACACTCCCTCTCGCACTCCCCACCCCCTCATTTGAAAAGCAGCTGGCGAACTAGTAGGATGCCCATGGAACAATGGGATTGGGAAACCTGCATCATGTAATGCTGTGCTTGCCCCATTAGGCATTGCAAACCTTTTCCAAAGCATCCTGCAGCTACTTGTAAACTGAGATAACTACCACAATGCACTGCTTTCTGTGGCATTGCAAGAGCTGCTAATGTGGACATGCTCTACAGTCACAAGGAACACAGTGTGAACACACAGTAGCGCTTTCCCTGCTGGTGTCTCCAAGGGTTGGTTTAACTCTTGGCAGTCTACATCTGTAAGTTTAGCCATGCCCTAAGTTTAGTTGATGATCACTGACTCCTAAGTGCCTAAGTCACGTTTGAAAATAAGACTCGGGCTTATAAAGGCAAGTCTACTCTTAAAATGCTGTATTGGTGCAGCTGCACAGATGTAGCACTTTAATGAAGATGCTGTAAGCCAATGGGAGAGAGCTTTCCTGTTGGCTTAGTTAATCTACCTCCCCGAGATGTGTTAGCTGTGTTGGCTAGAGAAGCTGTCCCACTGACATAGCGCTGTCTACCTTGGTGGGGGTGGGGGGCTAGGTCAGTGTAACTACATTGCTCAGGGGTGTGGATTTTTAACCCCCCTGAGTGATATAGTTATACCGATATAGGTCTGTAGTATAGACCAGACCTAAGTCAGAAAGGAGTAGCAATGCTGAATTGAGCAATGCCTAAATACCTTTAAAAATCTGGACCTGAGTGACTTGTCTAAGATGGCTCACAGTCTGGCAGAGCCACCTGATGAATCCTGATCTCGTGAGTCTCAGGCCATAACACTTTGCTTTCAAATAATTGTTGTTTATTAATGATGTTCACTTTATTTTTGCTCATGTAAAAACTGATACCTGACGTGTGTGTGTTTGTTTATTACCCTTACAGCATGTCAGACAGACAAAATACAACTTTTGGAAGGATGTGATTGCTGCTATACAGCATAACTATAAAACCTCAGCTTTTAAAGGTAGGCAAGTTAATTCAAGATACACTTATTACAGTAGGCTAAAAATATTTATCGGCTTGGTAGAATTCAATTTTTATTTTTTTGATAATTTCACCAGATAATATCAGTGTTTCTTTTTAAGATATTTTTTAAAAAAATTGATTGATCTAAATTTTCACAGTTGTGCAAAATTGTGGGTTTTAAGCATTTTTATTCATATTAGTTTAAATTTTCATAGTTGCAGGAAATTATGGGGAATCAGACAATTATTTAATGGCAGTAAATGTTGAGATTCAAAATTTAAAACTCTATAACCATTACATCACAAATTGTCAACATCACATGTAAAAATATACAAAGTAAATATTCTTAATCAGTCTCTCAATTCTCAAGCAGCATTTTACTTACTTTCCAGTTGATGAAAATCAAAATGTATAGATACGCAAATATTTTTTCATAGGTTTGTGTCTCTATGGGGAAATCACCATTTCCTGTCATTTACCAATAAAAATCTAATTTGTCCAATCCTATTTATATATTTACTGAAGCAGAAACTTCTACATTTGCTTTGTTACTCAAATTGATCTTCATTAGAAATAAAAATGTATTTCATGGTAGAGTGGTTCTAAGCAAAATAACTGTTTAGTGTTGCAAGTGGATGATGCCAGAATGTGTTTCACAAATAATGACCAGATGTTCATAAATATACCTTTCTATATCTTCTAGCTTATATTTTCCATTGGGTGCATGATGTGATATTGGAAATTTGTGAGAACCTTTAGGGAATCAAGGAAATCTTCATTCAAATACACTTATTTTCAGCAAGATCATTCACTGCAAACACATAGGAAGAAAAATACACTTTTCATTAGCTGTCGTACTTCTGCAGAATTTGCATTAAGAATCTTGTATTGCACAAGGCTTTGCTTCTAAATGGTGTTGATTATGGAAATTTCTGTGTAGTAGAACTTCTTTAGACAGCAGCATTGAGCTGCACACATAAGGCCAAATTTCCAGCTTGATCTCCAAAATTGTGTCTGCAAGTTACATGTTTCCATGTGCAAATACCTATTTGTGTATAAAAGTAGGGGGGCTCTGTGTACAAACAGATGAATGTACATATTTTGTGACTGAAAGCTTAATCCTTCATAATCCTATCAGTGGTGGTGTTTATTTTAGTACACACATACTTCTCTTTTACAACAGTCCTCCTTGGGCTGTTGTACTAATTTAAATGAAATAAATTTAAGGACCTCAAGGAATTCATTTTGAAGCCCTGGGAGGAGAGGAAGTGATCAGAATAGTCAACATCGGATTGCAGCCAAGGGCAAGTCATGCCTGACCAACGCTGGGTGATTGGCCTTCTGTCTAGTGAGATCCAACTGGCTCTATGGATATTGGGAAAGAAATAGAGACAGTCATATACTGACTTGACTTAGCAAAGCTGAGGGAGAGAGGGGTCCAAGAGTGACCTAGACAAAGTTGGTAGATTGGACGCCAAAAGAAATCTGATTGAGGTTTCAGTAAGGACAAGTGTCAGAGTCCTGCCACTTAGGACGAAGGAGATCCCATGCACGTTCCGCTAGCGGCTGGGGCCGAGCTGGGTAAGCGCAGTTCTGCAGAAAAAGGACCATAGGGATTACAAGATCGATGAGAGAGCTGAATATGAGTAACAGTTGTATGCGCCTTGTTTACCAAGAAGGCTAATGCAGTATTGGGCTGCATTAATAGGAGCCACTTTGCCAGCAGATTAGGAGTGATTATTCCCCTCAGGTTCAGCACTGCTAGGCCATATCTGTGAATTTGGTGTCCAGTTTTGGGCCCCCACTTAAAGGATAGGCGACAAATTGAAAAGAGTCCCAGCGGAGGCAATGAAGAATGTTAGGGATCTGGGGCAACGATGATTTTGAGGACAGGCTGAGGGAACGTTGGCTTATTTAGTCTGGCAGAAGAGTGGGGGGATTTGTAGCAGCCTTCAGTTACCTGAATGGGGCGGTTGCGAAAAGTGACTGTGAGCTTATGCTGTTATCAGTGGTGGCACGATGACAGAACAGGGAGCAATTGTCGTCTAAGTTGCAGGGGGAGTCTATGGTTGGATATTATAGACTTTAAGGGTCAGAGGAGACCTCATGATCTTCTAGCTCTGACCTCCTGCAAATGGAGGCCATAGAATCTCACCCACGATAACAAACCTCTGAGCTATTGAAGTCCCAACTTATGTTTAAAAGACTTCAAGGTGCAAGGAATCCTCCAGCAAGCCCGGTGTGCCATGCTGACGAGGAAGGTTTGAAAAAACCCCAGGGCCTATGCCAATCTTGCCCTGGGAGCGAAAATTCTTCCCAAAAACTTTACGATTTCACTAGGAGTGGTGGTGAAGCGACTGGTGCATGCGGTTACCTAGGGAAGGTGGTGGAATTTCTCGTTCCTGTAGAGGATTTTTAAGGTCCCAACTTTAACAAAAGCGCCTGGCTGGATGATTTTGGTTTGGGGTTGGTCCGGCTTTGGAGCGAGAGGGTTTTGTGATTAGATGACTGCCTGAGGTGGTCTTCCAACTCGTTTTCTCCTTATGATTTCTATGAGATGGGTCGAAGATGCGTTAACAATAATCCCAATCACCATTCCGGCATTTAAATATGGGTATAACAAGTCAGGGTTTAGTATACAGGGACTCAAGCCCCTAGTACCTGGCAATGCACTCATTCAACAACTATTTTATACTTTTTATAAGATAGTAGGGAGAAGAGGAAAAACTTTAAAGCATTTTGAAATGCTAAGTATTAGACGTTAAAAGCTTCTTGTCATTATAACCAGCGATTTGCGTCTCTCATCCTCCCTATAGTTCGGACCTCTCCCCCCCCCGATTGACAGTCGCTTAGGATGGTATCAATTGATGGTAGTAGCTGTTGTTGGGGTTTTTTTGGTTAGAAGAGAAGAGGTTAGTTGAAATGAGCTGGAGCTGTTGTTGCTGCTGCTAAGTCCGAACTTGTTTAATCTCAGGTGATGTCTGGGATTTAGCTGGAACTGATAAAGGTGCTGATGTTGTCTGGATCCTTTCTAGACCAGTCTGGTCAGGATATCCCCTTAGGATTAGAATGAAGAAGGTCTGGGGTCCCAAGAGGTGATGGGGATGGCAGCCATGATGGTGACGCTCTACTTGTCTTTGTTTGTTCTTCCCTATTCCCCACCTCTCACAAAAAAAGTGTGTGTGTGTGTTTTTTTGTTTTTTTTTTAGGAACCTCACAGGGAAGAGTGGTTGGAAAAGCCCACTGTCATTATTTTGTCCAGTATTTTGTCAAAGTAGGCCTAATATCTGACACACCAGTTTTGGTTCATTAATTTCCAGTTTCACATTTTTTTATTTATTACCAAGTGTGATTTTAACATAGTTGATCCATATCAGTAGGCCCTTTTTGTGTAAACTAATTGAGTTTTTCTGCCTCCTTTTTGAATCATTTTCAAAATGGTAAGTTTTTGATAGTTTGCCAGCAGTATCTGAAAGAATTCCTTTTAAAATTACTTCATAGAATATATTTAATAGTATGTTGTAAGAATCATTGTTACAAAACTCATGACGAGTTTAAAAGTATTTTTGGCCATTTTGCTAGTTCAAAGTCCTTAAAATTAATTTGTGAGATATTTAATTAGAGGAAATGTATTAATTATATTTCTCACCTTGTACAAGTGAGCAAATTAAAAAGTTAAGGTAAATTTTATTTTAACATACTTTCTAAAGCTTCAGGCAGGAATTTGTGAACATTTACACAGTGTGGACGAAAGATGGTTGAAAAATGGAGTTTTCTTCCACAGAAAAATTGTCTAAATTTTCAATGGTAAATTTTTTATTTTTATTTTGGCCAAAATCCAAAATATTTCAGTTCTAAAATGCTACTCCAATACCTCATGAGAGTTGTAGTTTGGGTGCTTCATATCCCATTCTCTTCTATAGGCCAGGCTCCCGGATAGGACTACAATCTGCCACAGTGCACCACGGCCCCCGTTTTGAAAGGGGAGGAGATGTATCACAGGAATGCTAGGTTTCTGGAGGGAAACCTAGCCCACAGAGGAGCATGAGGACATAAGACAGCTGCACTACAAATCCCATGAGGCAATGTGGCTGCATTTAGAGCATTTCAGTTTTCAGATTGTGGTTTTTTTTGTTAAATTGAAAAAGTAATTTTTCTGTGGGAAGCAGACATTTTGTGAACACTTTTATTTAAGTGAAAGCCTAATTTTGATGTAAAACTTTCCACCAGCCCTAATGTGGACCACAGTTTAATTCATGGAGTACCCTGAGGACTGATTTCCTTCCCATTCATCCTTCCCAGACACTGCCTCTCACATATGCATTCTCTTTGTTTCTGTAGTAACGAAAGCAATTGCGCATATAGACAATTGATATTATGAATGTATGCAGAGTATTTTTAACTGTCTGTAGTTCCATTGGAGATAAGGAGAGTATGCACCAACTCTCCAAGTATTATCAGTAAGCACTCTATGGACCATAGTTTCAGGACCTCAGGTTTAAAGGACACACTTCTAATTTTTTTCATTCTTGATTCTTTTAAATATTTTAAGAAACACTACAGGTCATGGTCATTGAACTTAAATGCCAGCGTAGAAAGATATGAAGTTATTTCAGCTTTTTAATATCTATTTTGTATTATAGTGTATTAATAGCAATTCTTAATCAACTGTTATTCTTTCTGTATACTAAACATCAAATTCAGGAAGGAGGATTATCTGAAACCAGAAAACTTTCTGAAACTTTCTTTTCCTGCTCACAGCTGATGGCCAATACAGTATATGTACTGGCAAAAGAGGACTAGACTTCTGGGTACTTTACACTGTTGTTTTAATTATATATTTCTTCCTCTGTGAGTAGGAGTAAATTGTTTTGTTTATAAAGTATTTTTAAACTATGGTAGATTGTTTTTAAAAATGGTGAAAGAATTGTGAAAGAAAATGAATCTTCATTCTGAGCTCAGCATCCGTGATTTTTTGTTCTGATTTTTCCTTATTTTTTTTCTCTGGCTGCATTTCATTCACTTCTGATTTGACAGTTTTTCCATTAATTGAATTGCTATGTTTGGTGTTTCTTGGAAGTCTAATAACCTTTGTAGTACCTGCCTAAGAAGAATTGGAATCTGTCACTGCTTTCTGTAAAAGTAGATTGTGAATCCAAAACTAAAAGCCGGGTGGTTTTCAGGCTGGACTTGCAAAATTAAAACTGGATGACTGAAATCCAGATTTACTACCGAAATCCAGATTTACTACCAAAATCTATCTCTAGCCATCCAAAGTTTTTTGAGGTTATTTAAAATCTTATTATACTCATGGCTAGATAGTCTCTGATACAATAATATGAAAAGTTCATTAACATGTCAGTGTCTAAGACTCCAGCTATTTAACTTGTACCGTTTGTCTAAACCAGTGGTTCCCAAACTTGTTCCGCCGCTTATGCAGGGAAAGCCCCTGGCGGGCCGGGCCGGTTTGTTTACTTGCTGCGTCCGCAGGTTCGGCTGATCGCGGTTCCCAGTGGCCTTAGTTTGCTGCTCCAGGCCAATGAGAGCTGCGGGAAGTGGTGGCCAGCACATCCCTCGGCCCATGCTGCTTTCAGCAGCTCCCATTGGCCTGGAGCAGCGAACCGCAGCCATTGGGAGCCATGATCGGCCGAACCTGCGGACACAGCAGGTAAACAAACTGGCCCGGCCCACCAGGGGCTTTCCCTGCACAAGAAGTGGAACAAGTTTGGGAATCACTAGTTTAAACTCCTATAAAGCAAGCCTAAGTGTTTATGTCCATTGGATGAATGAAGAGGTAAGTGGGTAACAAGTTACTTGTCTCGTAGGGATGTCTGTTCTAACATTGATGGAGATTAAGATTTCATAAAATGTACTCTCAATAGTACTACTTAATACCCTTCTACCCTCTACTTAAAAAAAAGTAACTACCAGTAATTAGATTTGTGGGGTACATGTTGGCAAATTTCAGCACGTTTTACTTCAATATAAAGTAATTGCGAAAACATTGTCCGAAGATCATTTGTACTTGCCAATGGAAGGTTTCCCATATCCACTACACTGTGGCTGTTGGCACGTTCCATGGAAGTGCCAAATAAATTTAATGTATTGGCAGCTAAGTATAGCCTCTTGAAATGCTGGAAAGATGCTTTGAGAAGTCAAGCAGATTAATGATCTATCACAGGAGGATTACATATTTAAATCATTTGTTGTATAGAAAAGTGGTGATCCTAATTGGAATCTGTTCATGAATTATATTGGGATATGAGGAGAAAAGACCAGGCTGATAATCAAAAAGGCCAGTGTGTGTAGAATTTTCAGTTTGGCTCAAGAGGAAGGAGAATTTATGTGGCATTTGGGTATTGTGTTTAGTGCCTATTATGTTGCCATTCAGCCTTGCAAAACTATTGTGAAAATTTACCAACACACTCACTAAATCTACTTGGCCACTGTAGCATAAATCTTATTTGATTCTTCCAGAAGCATTGTTCACTGTAGGCAAAGGAATGACTAGAATTTTGCAAAGCTGTTGCATAATAATTTATTACAATTTATAAAATAATACATGTTGACTTAATAACAGACCAATTTAAAGATGAACTTTACTTTTTTATTAATACCTAAGTTTTTTATCAAATTTGGAAAACAAAATAGAAGTGTTTAGAAAAGAAGAAAAATAATGCTGGTTTCAAATTAATACAGTCACTGACTTTGGTTTCTTAAAAAAAATAATCAAAAGATGGTAAAACATGGATTTTTAGCTTTTAGTAAGAGTAACACCGTCAAAGCATCAGTGTAAAAGCAGCCTTTAGCTTAAAATAAACAGTAAAATCAGTTTTTCAGATTTATTTGACAAGCCTCTCTGATGCATACTCTTCTTTGAGAGCCATGCATGGGCAGAAGAATCTTATATGAACAAAAGCCTGATCACACTGTTACGTGGCTATTTTGTACATTTAACAACAAACAACAAGAACAACAACAACAACAACAAAAACCATTAAAAATATTAACTTAGTTGATTTGCTCATCTATGTACCAATAACTTCCATGCTGAGTATTATATATTAGAATGATGAATGCTGTATCCAAAAAATTAATGAAACATTAAATATACATGTGAACAGTAAATATGACAGTGTGATCTGTTGGCTGATTTAATTAGCTCTGCCAGGAATGTATCAGATATGTCATTAAATAATACACATTCCCAATTTTCATTAATTAGGAACTAATAAACCTAATAAAGATATATGCTTTTTAAAGAAATAAACTTACTGTGCATGAAAAACAGTGTGGGTAAGAGACTGCCTCTAATGATTTCAGGTGATAAAGCTATTTTAAATTTAGAGTATATCAGTATATGCATGAATGTCTGTGTTTTGTTGCAGATCTATAATGCCAGTTTCTGAATTTATTGACAAAAACAGTTGTAACATATACTCAGAACATTAGTTAGTCTACAGCACTTTAGCTTAAAATTTGCTTTAAAACTATTGCATTAGTGTGTTGCTGCAGATTATAAAATCACATTTCTAAAAAATCATTCCACAGACTTCTAGATTCACAATCTGAGTATTCATCTTTAGCCTTAAATGCCTGGCTCTTCAGACATATAGTTTTTTTTTAAATAAATCATTCAAAAGATCACCCTTATCTAAAATAGATATTTACATTTAATTACTGTAGTACAAAAAACTTGCTTCCAAAGTCACCTTGTCCTTTCTGTCCATCCCTATAAAGGCTCCCTGCAATAAGGGGGGTGAAGGAGAAAGGTTAAAGGAACAAAATCGCTTTTCTTGCAAATAGCTGGACAAGTGATTTTTCTCTTTCTTTACTTCTGACTATTTGATGAACTAGTTTTAAGAGATCCCTCCAGGGAAATCAGTACCTTAGTAAGATATAAAATTCCTTTGTTATGCCTAAAATCTTTGGAAACATATTTTTAAGTTGATGAAACTTCATAAACATGTCTGTTGTTGTTACAACAAAGTAAATTAGTGTTCCCTTTCTCTAAAAGCAATCTCTTGAAACATTTGTTATGAACACACTAAACTTCTGTGACTGATTAATTTAAAATAATGTCTTTGTTTCAGTGAGATAAATATGTAGTAATCTGGAATGATTACTTTATGAAGGCTTAAGAGTACATTTAAAATATAAAATCAACTTAGAAATACTGATTAAGAAAATGTAAAACAAGGAAGAGCTATATCATCTATTACCATAATGTTTAATGTTGTATTCAGCAGGACAGCTGATTTGCCCTTACTACAAAGTTTTTGCAAATAAAGCTCTGACAGACTTCTAAAAATGCACAAAGTTACTCTGAAGCTTAATTTTGAAGCAAATTCCCCTACCGTATCATCCTCACTTCCCCTTTGTGGCAAATAATTTGTATGACCAGTCATAGGTGTCACAGCATAGTCCAATTAAAATTGTCTGAAAGAGGCAATATTAGCAGAGCTAAGGTGGGATACTATCACATATGAGCAAACAAGAATCCTGAGAAAGAGGAGTGAACATAATCAGAGGAATACAAGCCATTAGATTCTGCATTGGGCAACTGCAACCAGACTTGATCGTTTTCCATGAGATCAATGACAGCACTTCCAGAAGCTTGGTCAAGGTATCCTTTCTTGTACTCATCATAAGTGTACATGATTGGTGAGCCATTTTTGTAGAGTGCGACCCAAACATTTGTTCCTTTTACATGTACATGGTAAGAAAAATAGTAAAGTCCTGGGATCCTACATGTGAAGATTCCTGTTCTGGGGTCATAATGTTGCTGTCTGTTGTACAAGATTTTATCAAATTTGATGGGCACAGTGGCCCCAGGGTAGGCTTTGGAGAGAATGGCAGAGAAAGCCGACACTGGCATTCCAGTTAGACCTTGATTTACTCCTGCTTTCATAAGAGGCATTCCTATGAGGCCTTGACTCTCTCCTGCTTTTATGTAACCATCTGGCATCTGTGGGAGTATTGCTTGTCCAGGAGGACCAGGTGGACCTGGAGGGCCTGGTAACCCAGGCTCTCCATTGTTGCCTCTTGGGCCTGGGAGCCCAGGTGGCCCCATAGGTCCATTTAAACCTTTTGTAGCAATGCCAGCTGGACCGGGTAATCCTGGTGCCCCTGGCTCTCCTTTAGTGCCTGGAAAACCTGGAATACCTGGTGGCCCAATTGGACCTCTTATACCAGGTATTCCAGAAGGTCCTCTTGGGCCTGGCTCACCATTAAATCCTGGTGCTCCTTTAAGTCCTGGTTTACCCATTGGACCAGGTAGGCCAGGTGGCCCTGCATGACCATTGTCCCCTTTTGGGCCTGGTAAACCTGGAGGTCCTTTAGGACCAGCAAGACCCTGCTCCCCTGGATATCCTGGTTTTCCCTCTAATCCTGGTAGGCCTCTGTCACCTTTAGCTCCTGGGTATCCTGCAAGGCCTGCAGGTCCTGCTTCACCTTTAGGCCCAGGTAGGCCATTTTCACCCGGTATTCCTCTAAGTCCTTGAGGACCTATATTTCCAGGTGGTCCAGATGGCCCTGGTTCTCCTGGAACTCCAGCTGGACCTTCATCTCCTTTGATTCCTGGAACACCAGGAAGGCCTTCAGGTCCTCTATGTCCTTTCATCCCTGGCAAACCTGGCTTTCCAAACCCTGGAAGACCTGGGGATCCAGGCATGCCTGGGGGTCCAGGCAGTCCTTTAGCTCCAGGAATCCCTGGCAATCCTGGTGGTCCATTTGCTCCAGGCTTTCCAATTCCTGCTGCTCCAGGTTCCCCAGGAAGGCCTTGGGAACCTGGGATGCCTGCTGGTCCTGGTGCACCTGGTAAACCCTGATCACCTTTCACACCTGGCTGACCTGGAAACCCATTTTCACCAGGCTTCCCTATCCCAGCAAGTCCAGGGGGTCCTGGGGGGCCTTGGGGGCCTGGAAGCCCTCTGTCTCCTGGGCGACCTGGAACTCCATATCCATTTTCTCCCTTTAGTCCGTTTATACCAGGAATACCTGCCTCACCCTTTTCTCCAGGGGCACCCCGTGGCCCTTGTGCTCCTGGTGGCCCTTGTTCACCTGTCTTGCCAGCAACAGAGATTCCAGCAGGACCAGGAATTCCAGGAGGCCCTTGTGGCCCTCTTGATCCTGGGAGACCAGCAGGTCCAATGTCTCCTTTTTCACCATTTAATCCTCTCTCCCCTGGTTTTCCTGGTAAACCTGGTAAGCCTGGCTTTCCAACAGCAGAAAATCCGGGTGGGCCTGGGGGCCCTGGTGGACCTTGAGGACCTGGTTTTCCATACCCTGGTGGCCCTGCTGGGCCTGGTTGTCCTCTTGGGCCAGCAGGACCTGGTAGACCAGGAGGTCCTTGTTCTCCCCTTCCCTGTAAACCTAAGACACACAATACAATCATTAGTGCAGTGTTTGCAGGTTCATAGCTTGTCAGCATTTTGGCTGACAGAGAGAAAACAAAATAGAAATGAAAATACTAATTAGTAGAATGTCTACAAAGATCAGTGTCTTTAAATTACTGCAAGTTCTAGTGGTTGGAGAACTGGGGATAAGACTCCTGGGTTCTATCCCCTGCAGAACTGATCATTTGGTGTGAACTTGCCTAAGTCACTTACAGACTCTGTGCTTCAGTTGACCCATTTATAAAAGAAACATAAAATACCTAAGGCATAGTATAGAGTCTAGACAAATATTTCCCCAACCTTCCCATTTCCCTCTTCCACCAATTGTCTACTGTAGTGATCAGCACTGAAATAGTTAATATATCATTCCTTCCCTCACTGGAGTGCTCGCTCATTAGGCATGACACTAACACTGCAATGAGATGAATGGGAGGAAGGCATATGGGAGTTGCTTACTGACTCTTTGTTTCAGCCTATCTATTTGCAAATTCATTAAGACTTCCACAGTGGTTTACATTTGGAAATTTATCACCCCAACTGTATGGGCTAAGCATATATTCATTCATTTTTTTAAAATGAAAGCTTAGAGTCTGCAGAATCTGAATATGTCAGGTGTGCTCTATACGTATATTGAGCAATCTGGATTCAGTGTGTGGGCTGGGTGTTTGATGCCACAGATGAAACTTGTGTGTACCATGAACCCTGATTTGTAGCTGAGAGAGGTGTTTTTTGGTGTGGTTTCTGCCTTGCTAAAACATACTGAATGAGACCTATCGAAACAGATATTGTTACTAGTCTGTTTCATGTAAAATAATTTCTTTTTCCTGTGGTAGCTTGTTGAGAAGTGTGCAGTTAACTGTCTGTGTCCTATGCTACGTGTGGGAGCCAACTGAAAATGCCTCCCTCACCACTGAGAGATGAGTCATGAAAAGTTTTCTATCAATAAATCCTTTATAGTGATCTTCTGACCTTAAGAATTAGTAGCTCGCACAGGTGATGAAATGCATAATAGGGTTAGGTCCAGTTTAAAGCACATTGAAGTCAGTGGACAGACCCCCTGTTGGTTTCAGTAGGCTCTGGATCAGCCCCTTAATGATTTACAGAGGTGTAAGAAGGGACCTAAACCTGCTGAGTACATAACTTGGAGAAACAGGAAGTAAATATATTACAGAAATTACTATTATCTATGATAGCTGCTGCAACACTACTTCTAGAAATCTTTTTAAAAAGAAGTATTGGGGGAGGGAGGGGAGTTTCATTAGGATTTGAATGGAGTTATGCAAGTAGATTGTAAAGTCTTTAGGAGAGAAGGAAGATACATTGTTGGTTGAAACAACGAGGAGTCCTTGTGGCACCTGAGAGGCTAACACATTTATTTGGGCATAAGCTTTCGTGGGCTAAAACCTACTTCATCAGATGCATGGAGTGAAAATTTCAGTAGGAGGTATATATATTACAGCACAGGAAAAGACTTGAGTTGCCTTACCAAGTGGGGGTTAGCACTGACCCCCCACTTGGTAAGGCAACTCCCGTCTTTTCATGTGTTGTATATTTATAATTGCCTACTGTATTTTTCACTCCATGATGAAGTTTTAGCCCATTAAAGCTTACGCCTAAATAAATGTGTTAGTTTCTAAGGTGCCACAAAGACTCCTCATTTGCTGATACAGACTAACATGGCTACCACTGTGAAACCGGTCATTGTTGGCTGAGTCACTGTATGCTGTACAGAAAACAATTTGGTGGTGGAATGAATGGAACTAACAGTGTTAAGGAGAAGTTTTATAAATCGTATTTGAAGGCTGAGTTTGCTCTTGGTAAGGATCTTCATATCCTGTGGAAAAATATTCCCTTTGTTTAAAGATTTGGATAGTTCCCAATTAACAAAATCAAGTAGGCATAGGAGGGGAAACTATTTTGATTTTTACGATATTGCAAATATATATTTTAATGAAACCATTGTCTTGTCTGTGGGCAATTCTTATTTAAAATCTACTATAAGTTCTCTTACGTAAGTAAAACTCAGATAAGGAATAAGCAATGATCTTATTTCTACACAGTTCTTGATTTCATTCAAACAATAGACAATCTTTCCCCCAAACAGTCTACAGTACTTTAATGTCAAGGACATTGATTAGAAATTTTAAAATTTGTAGTACTAGGTCATGATACCATGATCAATGAATTCAATAAGTCAGTAGTATCTACTCAATCTGCACATTTGAAAATGTGCAAAATTAAAGAAGCTTCCTAATACCTGAACAGCTGTCATATCAATTATTTTACTAAAACTACACCTATTAAGATTTCATCCTTTCCCTCTTCCTTCCTTCCCTTCCCATCTGCAAGGCTGAATCATGGTTTTGTTTCTTAGTAATTAAATCACATATCATGTCTCTAGATAACAACATCACTTATTTGTAGTGTTCACTTTCACTTTATGCACAGTTGGGCAAATGATGGCCATTAATTTCACTAGAGAGACAATGTGGGTGAGGTAATATCTTTTACTGGACCCACTTCTGTTGGTGAGCGAGACAAGCTTTCAAGCTGCACAGAGCCCTTCTTCACATCTGGAAAAGGAACTCTAAGAGTATGTACACTGTAAATCAACACTAGTGGCTGGCAGTTTTATAGCCCTTTGACCTGGGCCAGCCATGGGTGTTTAATTCCAGTGTGGACATACCCAAAATGTTGCAGATTGTTTGTTTAGCATAAGTAGTTAACACATATTCCAACAGACCATTCAAGGGAAGGGGCCCATTAACACCTCTGCAGTCATAGGGCAAAAAAGGGAGGTGAGTGGATTACAAATTGTTGTAATAAGCCATAAGTCCAGTGTCTTTATTAAGACCAGGATTTTTTAGTATTTAGCAAAGTTATGATGTTAACTCCAAAGTTATGACGTCTTTTGAAGGTGTTGGGCCGTTTTCATTTGAGGATGAAGGCTGAAAGCTCAGCTATGGAGTGATTGTTTTGTGAAAAGTGTTTTTGCCCATAGTGATGTGATACAGGTTTTTTTTCTTTTATCATTTTTCTGTGTGAGTTCATCTGAGAGCATAGTGATCGTTTCATTTCTGCCACATAGTTGTTATAGGGAAATTTAGTGCACTGGGTGGAGTACACCACATGTTGTGATAGGCATGTGTAGGACCCATGGATCTTGAAAGGTGTGTGGGGCAGAGGGTTGATCATCGTAGCAGTGGAGATGTGTCCAGGTTTTTTTATCTGTTGTTCTGGCAGGGTCTAGTGCTGGCTTGAGTTGGTGTGCCCTGGTCTGTGGGGAGCCTGCTTGCTATGATGAGCATGGCAAGGTTGGGGAGTTGTTTTGAAGGGGGAAAAACTCTCAAATCACACACCCCTAGTTGCCACCTACCACCCTACACTGGAACCTATATGGGGTATCATTAAACAGTTACAACACATACTTGATGAGGACCACATCCTGAAATATTTTTTTCCTGAATCCCCTTTTCTGGCCTTCAAACATCTTGTCGCTCTACTATCCTAGACCAACACAGCTACAACACTGCAAACGTTAATTTCACTGTACTGTCATGCATAATGTAGCATTGCTTTTCTTTCTTTTAGTTCCTTAGTATTATGCTTTTCTACAGAAAAGAGTTTGGTGTGTCAGAATAAAGCAGCAGATGGAGCCACTCCACCATGTGTCAGATATAAATATAGAAATAAGAGTGTTGACTCCCCAAGCTGCTGTTTGGGAAACTGCGGAATCCTGTGGGACTTTGGATGCTGATTTTTGTGGAATATCTATAGCACTAGAAATAATGTCAAGAGGATACTTCCGTGTGAAACTCCACAGTTTGCATAATGTCATACTCTTCAGCTGATGGATATGTAGATAGAGAATACTGCTTTATAGCAAAAGTTGTTATGAGTAGTTAAGGAAGGTGTGCAAGTAGAATAATAAAGTCCTCTGAGCAGATCAGGAAGGACCTGTCCCCGGGTGAGAACATTAACATTTGATTTGGAAAATGCTGCTGGATGGTGCATGTTGGAAGTGATCAACGGAAACAAGTCTGAGTTCCACAGTGAATCAGAATATTTTCTGTTTGACAGTGGTGGTTACATAATAGCTATAAATCAAATGCAGCTTAAATTTCAGCATCTTAGGTGTGTCTGTATGTAAACTTTACCTGCAATGTGTATGATGCTGCAGTATTGGAGCCTTCAGAGTTGGTAAGACAACTCCCACCTTTTCATGGTCTCTGTATGAGTATATATATCTCCTCAATATATGTTCCATTCTATGCATCTGAAGAAGTGGGCTGTAGCCCACGAAAGCTTATGCTCAAATAAATTTGTTAGTTTCTAAGGTGCCACAAGTACTCCTGTTCTTTTTGTGTATACAGACTAACACGGCTGCTACTCTGAAACCTAGAATAAACTGCTGCACAAATGGCACACGTTACTCTTTGTCCCGGACAAACTTATATCTGGTGTCAGACTAGAAAGACTAGAGAAGTTAATATGTAGTCTAGAATTTTATGTGCCAGAAAACAAGCTGGAATAGGAGGGGAAAGCAGTATACTGTTTAGAAGATATTTTGTGCTTGTTTGTGTATACATATTTTTTCTTATTTAGTAATACAAAATGAAAGCATTCAGCACTACTTAGTTTAAAATAAAAAAATCCTTCATTCCAGTGCACAACTGGGGCATCTAAAAATATAGATGGTAAAGTATGAATCCTATTGGCAGAACAATATATAACAGGATATTGCTAGTGAATGAATAGCCAAATGGTTACCCTAGTTATATTACAGTTAAGGGGTACACTTTTTGTCCCAAGGACTTTGCCAGCGACTTCCATTGACATAAATGAAAGTCACATAGCTATAGCTTGCAGAGCTCTTGTAACATTTACACATAACTTTACAGCTGAATTCTGATTTGCTCTTGGGGCTTCTTTGCTGATGTTACCCATCTGTACATCTATAATGTAATCATGAGTGACATCAGCAACTTTATGACCAGTTCTCATTCATGTAATATGCATCTGCATAGCAGTGATTGTGGACTGGGAAAAGAGTAAGAAAAGGTTATCAACAACTTTCTGGAGCTGCTTAGCAGCTGTCTCAGGGTACGTCTACACTACCCGCCGGATCGGCAGGTAGTGATCGATCTATCGGGGATCGATTTATTGCGTGTAGTGTAGACGTGATGAATCGATCCCCGATCGCTCTCTTGTCGACTGCTGAACTCCAGCTCTGCAAGAGGTGGAAACAAAGTCAATGGGAGAGCCGCAGTGCACCGCAAGGACATGAAGTAAGTAATTTTAATTCGATCTAAGATACGTCAACTTCAGTTATCTATTCTCGTAGCTGAAGTTGCGTATCTTAGATTGATCTTCCTACAGTGTAGACCAGGCCTTAGACTCTCTTTACTATTCCTAATGATGTTATTAGGCGTTTGTCTATTTTCTTTTACCCTTTTTCTTGTAGCTAAAGCCCGAAATTTTTGTTGACTGTTTTTACACAGATTATTTCATATCTTGAAAAACTGTTGCCCTTCTATTCTATTTTTCTCCAGTGAGGTTAGAATAACTAGTCCTTTGAGGTCATGTTGTAATATGGATCGCTTGCAACACTGGATGTTGTCTAGAATCATAGAATATTAGGGTTGGAAGAGACCTCAGGAGGTCATCTTGTCCAGTCCCCTGCTCAAAGCAAGGCCAACACCAACTAATGTCTCTAGTAACTGTTTTGATTAAGGTGACCAAGTCAAATACTGGCATTCAGGGGAGCGGGGTGGAGCAGAGGGGGAAAAAATGGTGGCAGAGCAAAAAAAAAAAAAAAAATCCCCCACCCCCGATTCCTCCTCCCTCCGCAAGCGCTGGAGGGAGGCACAGGAGACTCAAGGCAGCGCGGGACCGGGGGAAGTGCGAGTCCGGCCTGGCCCCAGGCAGGCAGGCCTTGGGCACAGTACCTGGAAGGAGAGTATGGGGCGGCCTGCGGGGCCAGGGGGCGGCTGTTCTCACCTGGGCAGCAGGACTCGGGAGCAGCCGCTGCTACAGCTCCCACTGCTGCAGGGGGAAGGAAGTGGCCGCTTGCCACGCTCGGTGGTTGCGGCTCTGGCGCCCACGAACCCCCTGAGCCCGGGCCTGCTGCGAGGACCCAGCGCGCACGCTGCACCCCGCCCCTGGCCAGTCGCGTCTGGGCTGGCTGCCCAGCTGATGCAATCCCGCGGGTGGCCCCGGAGTGGGGGCAGCAGGCCCCAGCCCCCCTATCGCGCTCAGGTCCCGCAGGGGAACGAACGGGGCTGGGCTGCCGATGCCTCCACCGCGGGATTGCACAAGCTGGTCAGCCAGCCCAGACGCGACTGGCCAGGGGCTGGGCGCAGTGTGCGCGCTGCTGGGTCCCCGCAACAGGCCCGGGATCGGGGGGTTCGGGTCCCGGCGCTAAAGCCGCAGCCGCCGAGCGCCACGTGCTTGGCTGCCCCCGCCCCAGCAGTGGGAGCTGCAGCAGCGGCTGCTCCCCAGTCCTGCTGCCCAGGTGGGGAGAACAGCCGCCGCCTGGCCCCTCTCCCTCCAGGTACCGTGCCTGAGTCCTCCCTGCTCCGGGCCAGTCCGGACTCACACTCACCCCGACCCCACGATCCCTGCGTCTCCTGCAATGGCATGCTCGGCAAGAGGCGGGGATTTGGGGAGGGATCCGATGGGGGAAGGAGGGGGTGGAGTCGGGGCAGGGGAAGGCGCGACCCCTTCCGAGCTCAGGATACTTTGCATGTTTGTCCAGTGTCCCGACGTAACATCGGTCGGGAGGCAGGACAAACAAGCAAATATCGGGACAGTCCCGATGAAATCGGGATGTCTGGTCGCCCTAGTTTTGATGGATGCTTGACATATTAAATATGAATCCTAATTAGTTGTAGTTTTTTTTTCATTTCCCAATTTGAGTTTGAGTAAGCCTTTCTTCCCATCCACTTATTAATTATTTTGAACCTTTAGACCTCTACATAATACTCTCTTAACCAAAAAGTACAGATAAAAAATCAGTTTTTCTTCTCTAAAAATATATGACTGTACTTATTTGTAAGAGTCATGTGGGGAGAAGAAAAATCTGGTCCGTGTACAGTGTTTTTGATATTCACTGGGCTTTGCCTTTATGTGTTGCCAGGAAAATAGTTTTTAGCTGCCAAATGTAAAAGTACAGTTTCTGCTTCTACATAATTACAGTGTAGTCCTGAAAAAATCATGTTAGTTTGTCCATGTTACCACCTCATTGACCCATTAACTTATTTAAAATAAGGCTAATGTTTTAAATCATACAAATAGAAAGCAATCTTATTACTGCATGCAGCAAAAATATTATAAACTGACACAAGTGTTGGTCTCCACTGGGAAGAGGTACTTGGAACCTGTCACTGTGACAGCAAAGTGGAGTGTACATTTTAACTGCCCAGTGCAGTTCCAGCATGGTGCTGCTGCTCTCGGGATTGCTTACTATTGAACTATGATATCCAGTAAGGTACAGTGGTTGTCTGTGTTTTGAAACATAATCAAGTGATAACTGAAGAAGCAGTTCTAAGAAGAACTACATGGTATGGAAAAATCAGAAAGACTTAAACCCTACAAGAAAAAGAAATAACCTTCAATGTAAGTTAGGTATGTGGTTATTTTTTAAATGTTACAGTTTCCTTTAATCATAGGTTAAACACAGATGGGACTAGTGGATGCAGCATACTTATTTAGTTAACATGAATTTGATTCATCACAAGTATGCCACCCATGAATGCTGTTACAGTAATTAAATCCTGCATTAGGAAAGAGCATGTAAGACAAATATAATGTAAAGTTTAGTCTTTTAGACTGCTCTGAAAAATTGCAGTAGTCCACCTGGCAAAAAAATTTTAATTATTCCAAAAGTATTTCTTATGCTAGTGGGCAATAAGATATTTTCCAAACCTGCTCATATCACAGTCTTAATTGGTTAGTTCTATCTTCTTTACTCAATCTCTCTCTCTCTCTCACTCTCTTTTTTTTTTTTTTTAATCTTAAAATATACCAGTGGCTTGAGAGATTAAAAGAGCTGTACAGCTCCTTTCAGTTTTAGGTCATCTGTATCAACTCAGGACAGATTTCTCACTAATGGCTGGCTGTTCAGTGTCCTCTATAATCTATTTGTGGTTACGGCTAGCTTCTAGTGGATGTGTCCACATTGAAAACACACTTATCTTGTGAAGCAGTAGCCTCAGCAGAGGGGATATGGAGAGTGAATTATCTTTTCACCTCTGAAGATGATCCTTCAAGATTAATGTTCAAGGCACATTGGCAGGACAGAAAGGGAGGGCACACACCGCTGCTCCCCATGCTGTATGTGTTCTGTGAATAGGGCTGTCAATCTGTCACCCTTCATGAGTAGTAAATTAATTAAAACCTATGAGGGTATTTTTTTAAGTAACCATAGAAATTTGAGCATCTAATACTCATTGCTTCTCTAAGTTAATATTTATATTACTTTTGGTTTAGAGATTCTATAATTGTAGCCATTTCAGATTTCTTTGTTCTAAAGTATAACAAACTGTCAGCTAGAATGCATCTTAAATTCTATAAAATAGAGTAAGCAGAGTGAGGTTGGGCATCAGAAGCTTAATTTGGAACTTCAGATTCTTTCAGTTTTACTTCTGTGTCTCACTTCTCTGTAGGGAATGTAACTGCAAGGGACACCCAGGCTGCTGTTCTTTTATCTTTTCCATCCATTCTTGCAAACTCATATAGCCTGCTGTTTTCCTTTCCTGTGTTCAGTGTATAAACCTTGCTGTGACTGCAGCTTCTAACAGTGGCCAATTTGTTGCACAGAATTTGACATACAGTTTGCACGGAGGTTGCATCAAGACCAGAGGCAGATTAGAGGTTTGTGTGACCTGGGGCCCTGGGCCAGAGCAAGTGGGGAGCCCTCCCCACCCCTTCTGCCTGCAGTGCTCCCCACTCCCCTCGCGCTTCTGCTGGGGAAATGGGGTCGGGGCGCAGGGGCTTGCCCAGCACTCCAGCCAGGGAAACTGGTCAGGGCACAGGGGCTTCCCCTGCCTACGTGGCACTCCTGCCGGGGAGCGAGTTTGGGGCATGAGGGCTTCCCCTGCCCGCCTAGCGCTCCTGTGGGGGAGCAGAGTCAGGGCACAGGGGCTTGCTCTGCCCGCCCAGCACTCCTGTTGAGGTGCTGCGGGCGCCCGAATTGGCTGGGGCCCCTGGGCATTGGCCTCAAGTGGCTAATCCACCATGATCAGGACCCTTCAGAATTATGCAAACTATTCATAACCAGATGAGGGGAAAACTGAGGCCAAAGAATAAAATGTTAACTATTGTTAGTATGGGAGTTTTATGTAGTTACCTAAAGTGCCAAAGGTCAATACCTGAGGCACAGCAACATACACAGTTTAAAATATTGCTGTTGCAGTTAAAATAATTTCAAACAAAGCCTTAATACAAATAATTGAAACTTTCTTTAAGTGATATATATGGTGTTCAAATTATTGTTGTGCAACCACAGGGGAAAAAAAAATAGAAGTAAACCTCCCCTCTAACTACATGAATTCTACCTTTAAATGTAGTAGAATCCAAAAAGAGTAAATAAGGTATATAAAGAGGGCAGTTTGGCAGTGTGGACTATGTGACTCTGGCCAAGTCTGCTCTCCAAATTACTCTGTAATTCAAGGAAGCTTAGTGCAGGCCCACCAGGTGAAATGTAAGAGCCAAGCCAAGGGAATTTAATTCCCATAAAGGGTCAATACTCAGTTCACCGTGCTACACTTTCATACTGTGAAATCACTTTGGTTCTGTTCTAATTCTCCTTTATTTGTAAAAGTTAGATGAAACAGACCCATGTCTTCACTCAGAGCTGGCTCTCCACACCCCTTCGTGGAATGTTACTTGGCTTGCTGATGTGAATCAGAACACTTGATTTTTCCATCACCCACTCCCCTAGAGGGCCATGTTAGGCGATAGTTTACGTGGGAGCATTGCCATTCCCAGTAACAAATTCAGGTCAGTAAGTTCTGTACAAATCCTTAGGAATGATAGACACATATCTAAAAATTGGTTAAGTGCATCCTCTAGGGAAAGGCAAGGGATTTGTTGCCTTAAGCACAAAGTGTTAAAAAAATCAGCATTTTGCCAGAAGATATCATTCAAGAATCTCACTTCTCCTACTCCAAGTATAGTATAGGGGGAAAACTGGGATAACTATATGGCATCTGTTGGCAATTGTTGACTTTTTGAACTGTGACCAAAATACATTTCCAGTGATGTTCAATGCACTATCTGCATGGCAACATTTTGGCTCTTGTACAGACTTGCCAATGGAATGCTACCACTCAGGGCTTAAATTTAACCAGCGCCATCTGGAGCATAGCTCTGGTGAATATTTTCAAAGCCGCGGAAGCTCTGACATGTCCTGCAGGGCTGAAGCCCTGGGGCTCCGGGAAATACTCTGTGAGAATTTAAGACCTGTTAACCCCTCACAGAATATAGCTGCAAATGGCAATGCAATTGTTAAAGGAGGCATATTTGTGGACCCGAGAAGGTTGATATTTTCTTTACACAGAGGTTTAGAAGGGTAGAGAAAATCCTACTCCACTAAGAACCTAGAAGGAAGCAGTGTGTGCAGTTACTTCATTCATTTACGCTTGTTAGGATGTTGTGTTACTCATCTCTTTGCATTTGGAGTATGGAACATGTAACATTGCCAAGCCAGGACCTCTTCTTAAATCTAATTTCAAAATTAATATGTCTGTTTAAAATCCCAGTCCTTCTGTTTTGTAAAGGGAAGGTGTATTAAATCATGGTATAACAGGGCAGGTGAAAAGATTACGGGAAGCAATAGCTTTAACCAGGATAACTGAAGTGTTGGTTGGCCACTTTAAAAAAAAAAATTCTTGGCATGTATTTTCTGACACACAACATGGTCTATGTACTCTGACTCTAGCCAGACCCTGTTTACATATCAAGTTCAGTGTGAGGAGAAAGCACAACCAGCAAGTTTGAGATTTTTTTTTTAGAATTAGTTGTGTGGTTGTCCTCAACCAGGAATTTTGCAGACTTCAAAGTGGTGAACCAAAGTTCTGCAGATAGTATCATAATATATTTAGCAAATGATAATGCTAAACACACTCAAAAGAGGAGAAAATTATGTTCTCTGCCTGGGAAGTTGTTATGAGTGGGATTTGAAAAAGAATTTCTAACATCACTCAACTCAGCTCCTATTGAAGTGGATGGTAAAGCTTCCATTGACTTCAGTGGGACTAGAGTTATGCCGACACTGAGTTCTTTTTCAGAATCCCACCCATCGTTATTAGAATCAACTACTAAAATAAAATTATGGAGAAAAATAGTTAACACATGCCCCTTGTTAACAGATTTTACTGATCTTTGGATCCAGTGAAGGAGAGCCAGAGCTGTGGATTTAAAAAAAAATAAGACTGGGAAATATAAATTAAGATTTACAGGTTGGGAAGGAAGAATTATCTAGGTTCTACTTCTGTCTCCTAGAAGTTAGGAGGGACCTAAACATTTGCCTCCTCCTTTTCCACTCCCTACCTTCTCCAGTCATTTTTTTAAATGTAAATTAATAGGTAAAATTTGGGGTGTTTCAGAAAAAAAACACATCTTTGACTCTGCTCAAAATCCTGAAGTTGACTGTCTGCATAGTAATGAGAAAAGTGGACAGGAATAATTCAAGTTTGCAAGTAGGGAAGATGGGGAAATACATTCCAAAGGGCTGCCTGAAATCCTATTTCAAGAAGTCTTTTCATACCGAAAAAAGAGCAAGGGAAGACACTATGGACGGTTGCTGATCCCTTGTTCCACCCTTTTCTGCCCTGGGACTCTCCCTACCCTACCACTCCATTCCCTAACCAAATCCCACGAAATCCTCACCCCATGGGTTACAGAGGCAGCTTTCTTTGACCATCATGACAGATCTGTTAGAATGAGTGCCCTCCACTTGAGGAAGTGAAGAAGGTGGTCTTGTCCTGTCTTTTATCTGTCTTGCTTTTACAGGGAGAGACTAAAGATCACAGAATTGAGAGTTTCTGCTACTGAACAGCTACTGGGATAAGTTAAAACAGAAGTGTATCTTGTGTTCTGTGAAGTAAGTCCTTCCCAACAAGGGAAACTAGCAAGACTCTGTTCATGAAACAAACAGCAAATTGAATGATAGACTTTTTATTCATTTTCTTGAGGGACATTATTATTTGGTAAGTAAATTCTAGAGAAAACCGAATGACAAGTCAGTGAAAATCTGGACTGTAAACAGAGCACAGTGGGTGTGTCTGTTAGTGAAAATTAAATCACCAGTTGTACGTCTATTAATTACAGAAATTTAAAAGTCATGAGCAACATATTTTTTTGGTCACAGGGCAAACAACTTGGTGTGTTTTGCATTTAAATTATTTTAAAAATGAGGTTTTTTAAATAAAATGTGTAAGCCACTTGGAAAAAACAAAACAAAAACAAGTCAATGCTCAGTCTGAGGGTGCAGTAGCAGACAGGGCACCAGTCAATACTCATGCCGAAGATACAGACTTTAAGACAACTTTTTACTGATAGCAGAAAGGATTTATGATCAAGATTGCTTTCCTGATCTCACACAACTCTTATTTGCAACTGCCACGTCCCTGCAGAGGTATACAGCTACATGTAGGTGAGCTATAACAAAGATAAAAAGTACTCTGAAGGCACCCTTTGGTACAGTAGGAAAGAAAAGAATGGTCACTTCTGTTTTTTTGGCATTTTCCGGCAGCAGAATTGAAGATCCAGCCAGGTACTAAATGCTTTGACAGGCAGTGTTCAGTACTTTCAATGCACTTTGAGGATAATAGGATTTGACTTGAGGGTGTTGATCAGGACTGGGTCCTAAATGATCATGTTGATACAAGAAAGCTAGTCTTTTATTTTATCAGTTAATTTTTAGCAAAAAACTTCACTGAGGAGAAAATACCAGTAGGTAATGTGTGGAATCAATTATAAAACTTGATTTATTGGATTCTGATGATCCATTGTGGTTTTTAAATATCATGCTCATTTTAGTCTTATTCTTCAAAACTATTTGTATGTTGTGTATGCAGCTAGGACACAAAACATTTTGGCATAGATGATTTAAAAAGTACTGGATCTTTGTGCAACTGCATTGACTGAACTTGCTGTTTTATCTAAAACACACACCTGTAGTTACAGTAGCACGCTCAGCAGGGGCGGCTCCAGGCCCCAGCACGCCAAGCGCGTGCTTGGGGTGGTATGCCGTGGGGGGCACTCTGCCGTTCGCCGGGAGGGCGGCAGGCAGGGTGCCTTTGGTGGCATGCCTGCGGAGGGTCTGCTGCGGAGGGTTCGGCAGCATGCGTGCTTGGGGCGGCAAAATGTCTAGAGCCACCCATGACGCTCAGATATATTAATGGTGTTCAATGTGGTGTTCTCATTTCATTTTTTCAGAAATCATACTTTATCGAAACCAGTTATACTCTATTCTTAGTTATCTGATGTGAAATTTGTCAACAATTTGGAGAGCATTAATAGATTAGTTTCTGCATGCTAGAGATGACTCAAAGTTGTTTTGGTTGTTAGTACTGAATGCTTGTTTCAATTTAACAGATACTTTAAAAAAAGAGGGCTTTCATATACCTTTTCTATAGTGGTTTTAATATATATTATCTATAATCACACACTTCATACACAGGAGAGAGGAAAATACATACACTTTGAGGGGATTATTATAAGTATGTGAAGTGAGTTCAAAAATATATGACCTGTTCAAAAGAAATATTTTTATAGTGCAGCTATAATTAAGCGTGTTTCAGAAGCATCTTTGTAAAACCAATTTATATTTCAGGTGTTTAAATTAGTCTGTTTTAATAAAGATGTGTATTATTCTCTAGCAATTATGTTATAGGGTTATTTTCTTATCTCACTTCCATCACTGTAACTCAGATCACTTCAGGAACTTACCCTGGGTTTACAAATGTGGAACAGAGATCTAAATTTGGTCCATATATACTGAATTAATATTCAGCAGTACTAGGTTTTACCATAGTTGAATTTTAAGTAAGGAAACAAATGTAACAGTAGAATATGATTGGACACCTACATTTTTGTTTAATAAATCAGCTGGCTGTAATATTCAATGTAACTCCCAGTTACTTTTTGTTGCTATGTCCAGTTTGATTGCTTTTTTTGGGAGCCATTTCCCAGGTCAAGAGGACTGATGAGCACTGAGCAAGTCTTTTTATATATGAATATATATGCTTCAAGAGTATTCTAAATGGTAATGGCAAAATTCAAAATCACTGCTGCTCGCATGCTCTCTACCTCTTCTTATTTAGTTGTACTATAAAATGGGAGTTTCCCTCTTTCTCTCAGCCAAGAGAGTAGCATCTTCTCTCTCTCTAGACATTACTGTCAGAACCTGTCCCATTTCCGTCTGCAGTGACATAATAGCCATTTAGAACTAAACAATTATCACTGACAGTGAACAACAGTAAAAGAACAAGAGAGATTATCTGTACTGTAATGAACACACGTAGGGTATAACTGCTTATAATATTTCTTTAAAAAATATATATTTAACTTACCTTGACTTTTTACGTTAAATGGTAAGAAATGTGGCCCCTTCATGCTGGCTTGTTTTTGGTATCGTTCAGAAAAAAACCCATCACCACCATGGACAATGTTCAGAGAAAGCAGCAGCAGAAAGGATATTTGTACCTGCATATTCCCCAATCTGTTCTGCATTAGAGAGGAAAAATACTTATGCAAATGATTGTTCCCTTTTTAAAAATAAGTTGATCAGTTCAGGATTTGCAGCAATGAACAAATAAGTTGTATTAAAAATACTTAATATTACAGATTCAGTACTGCTTTATACAAAACTGCTCCCAAATCTATGAATTTCTAGTGGATTTCTTAAAGTATACCTATTTTAGTCAAAGAAAGTGGTTAAATATTTTAAATATGTTTTTAAAGTATAGATATATAAAATCTGTAATCTTACCAGATCAGATTCTGTCCCATACTCTTCCAATCAACAGTTTTTAAATTGTTTATTAAATATAATCAGCATATTAAAATATGTAACAATTTAAATTCTTCTGAGAAAAAAAGTGTCAGTTTGCTATTAGGTTCTATAATGGTAGGTTTGGGAGCAGCATATCTTGACTCCTCTAGAATCAGGGAAAAATCTCTCTCATATGCATTGCAACATGGCAGCATTGCCTCCTTCTAGTTAACACTGTATCTATAAAGGGTAAAATCCTGACCTCTTTGACATCAATAGTGGAACCCCCATTGTCTTTATTGGGGCCAAGATTTCACCCTTAGCCTTCGGAAGTAATTTACCTTGTGGCAGCAGGGACACTGGCACTTGCTCTTAAAGAGCCCCAGTAAACTTCTGTCCTGTATAAGGAAAGATTAGATTTTTATTGATAAATGTTGATTTTGCCATACATACACAAACTGATGAAAACATATTTCCACCGATAATAATTGAAATTTGCAGATAGGCAAGATAAGAAAAATGCTGCTTGAAAACTTATCAAAGTTTGATTTAAGGATATTAACTTTGTATATTTAGACATGATATTGACAGTTTTTATTTTAATGGTTATAAAGTTTTAATTTTTTGAATCTCAACATCTGTCATTAAATTATTGTCTGACTCTACTATTGTCTTACACCCCGCCAATTTCCTGCAACTGTTAACATTTAAATCAATAACAATTGAAAAAAAATTGCTTCAAACTCCTAATTTTGCCCAACTGAAAATTTAAATAAATAAAAATAGGAAAAAATGAACAGAGATAATATCTATCAATCGAAATTTGAGAAAAATAATTAAAATTGAATTCTGCCAGACCTATGGTTAATTTATATTGGAAGCCGAATGAAATGGAATGAAACCATAGCATACCAGAATAGTGTAGAGTTCCAAATATGTAGTAGCCTTTCAGTAGCCCACTGAGGTGCTCTTCCGCCACAGGTGCGCAGAACAGAAGCTGTTATTTCAAGTATCCTTCTGAGATATTTATACTTTTTGTTCCCTTGTTTAAGCTCCTCCCTAAAAGTCATAAGCACTAATAGGGGGAGGGATCTTGGGCAGGCATGATGGAACAGGTTGGAGTTTTTCTTACTGTATGGTATTTCATGTGTCTTTGGTGAAACTATACACATCGTGATGAACATTTTCTTAAATTATTTTATATCCCTTTTGTTTTCAGGACTGAGAGAGGTAGCATTGGGAAAAGCTTAAACTTGTAAGTGGGGTAGATACGTGTTACTTTTTAAAAATGGATTTCTGCATACATTTGTAAGGAAATGTAGTTTCATAGTTTGTGAACTTCTTACTATCTTGGAGCAGTTACTTTCAGGGCTTACAATCCCTTTTGTGTTAATTAGGGATTTGTACAGTTCTGGAGCCATCTGAATCACTTGTTGTGCTTGTGCATAAAAATGAAATTGAAGAAGTAAATTAATGAGAGAGTATTTACATGTGTGTTTCTGCTTTGTTGTCTTAGATGTATAACACATCAAATAAATAGTCCATATATAGCGACTGTTTATGTGCAATGAAGTATCCATTCATAAAGAAACTTGAGTTATACAATGTAATACCACTATTTCTATTTCCGTTACATTCAGTCTTATTAATTTATTGAAATAATTGATTTTATTGCGTACTAAAAAATCAGACAAATGTAATACAAGCTTGCATTTATTTTTTTCTGAATTTTTCTATGTGCAGTAAATGACTTTTGTTTCAGGTTCTGGTTCAATGAAATGTTGTTTATGGTGCATTTCCACAAAGTTCCTATTTAATGGCTTTGTCTCATTATGTTTAAACCACCATGAATTTATTGTATTGGGTCAAATTTCATTACAGTTTAGTCCACACTTAGCAAATCTCTCTGTTTATTCAAAGTATAGATTAGCACTGACCATACTAAGACCATTGAAATAATTTTTGCTATATTGACTATTTCTGCCTGTTATGACTTGTCTACCTGGTAAACAGTGACAGATGGTCTCACAATATTTCAGCCCCACTGTCATCATTAATCAATTCCAGATATCATGTAGTAAATTTCAGTTCCTGAATCATTCATGTCCCTGATTCTAAAACATGACATAAAAGCAGAAATAATATGGACATGAAGAAAATGACCTTCTGAATTTAGTGTGAACCTCCAAGGCTAAATGTAGCATGCATATTACTTTTTAAAAGTATTCTTGATAAAAGTTAAATATGAACATTTCTAAAAAATCTATACATTTATAAATGATCAGGTTTTGCATTATATTACAATGTTGATTGATCTGTATGTTAATGTAAGTAAGCAGCAGAGTCATGGATTCATGGCCTGATTCATGAGTATGCCCGGTACTGCTTATGTTTTTATGGAATGTTGCCCTCTAAAACTGTGGAGGTTATTGAAAAACAAATGCAAATAAAAGTAACTGCACTATTGTTAACTGGAGCCAAACACTCCTAACTTGATTAACTTGATCCCTTTTGTGGAGAGAGTGGAAGCTCTCTGATAGTCTTTCATTGGGGCTGCACAGCTGGGCATCCCCGCTGTGCCATCTTTCCCATTAGCACCTTCTCCGTGCTGGCATAGAGAAGTGTTCTGAGCCAGCTTGGACAGTAGCTACTAGATCTATGCCTATGATGCGCTAGTAATACTAATAACAAACAGATTCAGTGAGGCGGGATCTCATACCTGGTAGGCACAGAAGGGCTACAACCACCATCCCAAAGATTGGATGAAGTGGCTGTGAACAGGCTGCAGCACAGCTGCATGGCCTACACTCTACTGAAACTCAGCTTCTGTTTAAATCATTGTTCTCTGCCCAGGTGACTTTCAGTCCTGGAAAAAAATAGGGCTTTATGGCAAATATCCTGAAACATAACTTATCATGCTGAAAAAAACTGATGGACTGTCAAGTCTGGTATCCGGGTTTGCAACTGTGCCAATACTCTTCTGAACATATACCATTGTTGTGAATAAAAGTCATGATTGATGTAGTAAGTCATCTGATGTAGTATTATGTGGTATTCTTTCTCCATTCTTCTTCCCAGCCACCCTCAAATAATTTTCTGTTCCATGTTCATGAGGAAACTCTACTCTGGAATATGTCCTTCAGCATTATTCTTTATTAAACTTGTGTGTATAACTAGGTTGGTGATTTTTAAAGGAGGCTTACATAGTTGAGTTGTCACTTCCTTAGTGAGAGCCCCTATTTTCAGTTGATTATAATTTTCAGAAAAACTAAATTTTGGACTGAAGTTGACCATTAAGTTTCTTCTGCTGCTTAGTTTAGAAGTTAGTGTCATTGTACATTTCAGTGAGAATCCACTCAGCCATTACTCAGCATTGAGTTATACACCCAAAGGACAAGCAAAAGGAATTTGTTTTTCAGATGTTAAAACTGACCAAAACCTTTTTGGTAATTCCAAAAATAGTTTTGTTTTAAAATTTCAACTGTAATAAGTAGGAAGCCCTCCATGGAAAATGTTGCCAATCTGACAATATTGGGTTAAGAAATAAAGTTAGGAACATTTGGCTATAGTCCTGTATGCATAAAACTTCTTACATTCCCTGCTATTTTCTAGACCAATGCATAATGCTCCCCCCAGATAGGTACACTCCTTCTACAAAAGTAATATGCACCCATATTTAGCTGACAGTCTTGTTTCCTCTCATCTCACTTTACTTCCAAAAGGATGAATAATCTCTGTGTGAACACGTGTGAATAAGGACAATTGTTGGGTGAGGAGACATATACACACATCTGTTCACTTTGGATTTATGCCAGACTCCACCCTGGAATGCTGCTTCATGGGGTTGTTTGGCTTAGGGTTTGGTTTGGGTTTTTGTGCTGGTGGAAAGCTGAGGTGGGCTTGTGGTTTTCTTCTTCCTTATGTTCCCCCTACTGCTGTATGCTTTCTCTGGGTGCACTATCGTGCCAGGATTTAGCGGTAAGCATACATGTGAAGTGTGGGGTTCCATATATATGCACACACTTGTGTATGTCTATATTCAGTAACAGCACATTAAATAAACACACCTGTGTTTATCTGAACACCACATCATGGGGATTGGCCACTTAAATACACTTAATGTGTATTTGCACATTTGCATTCAAATACAGGTAACTTTTTCATGAACAAATATGTCTTTAAAATAGCAATTGAAAAGTTCGAAAAGTAAATAATTTTACTGCAATATAATATTCCTTGTTCTAACTCAGAATAAAATTTTAATTTCCCTGGATAGCAAGAAGTAATTATCCGAAAATTGCAGTTTCTTTTTAGCTGGGGATATACACTTTGTTATAGTCACATGATGTTTGCTTCCTGAATGAATGACATTATTCATAATTAAACACGTTTATTTAAAGAAATGACCTTTGTGGAATCCCCTCACAATCCATAAACCTAAGCCCATGTGTAAGTGTTTGCAGACTCAGAGCCATAGCTTGAAAAATGGTGTGGCTTTGGCCCTGATCCTGGAAGTTACTCTGTATGGATGGACCTCTGTGCCCATTAACTTGAACAGAGTTCCACAAGGGCATGATGTATGTGTGTTTGACCTACTGCATCATCACTTGCGGGATTAGCATGACCAGAGGTGGATTACCATTTTGTGAGGCCCTGGGCCAGAGCAAGTGGGGAAGCCTGTTGACTACCCCTATGCTAGACTGTCAATATATTCAATATTTTTTAACTAACAAAATATAAATATTTTCAGCCAAGGGCTCTTTTTGTCACAAAGTGTTGAAGCCCTTTCCTTGGTTAAAAATATTAGGAAGTCTTTTTAAAACAGGAAAACAAACTTCTAGATTATTTAGTTACACACTCTTCCTATCTGTAAACTGGTATAGAGTTTACCATAAGGAAAAGAGAAGAAAATATGGAAGATTCTTGTTAAAATATTGGCAGCACATTGCTGGCCAAAGCCTGAGGGAATGCTGAGGCCATGCAGATGGCATGAAATAGCTGTGGATGAGTTAAGGACTGGAAGTACTTTTTAGTACTGCTATTCCTACTTTGAGCATGTCATATGTTCTAATTAAAAATGCAGACTAGCTACTTGGGAAGTGTGTGTGTGTGTGTATGTATATATATAAGTGTGTGTATGTGTATATATTTTATCTAGGAGGAGAATTTATTTATCTAACTAATTGTAAAATTAAATAGGATTTTTTCAGCTGTCGTCTTTTGCAGACTTGTATTTAATGGTTGCTTGGTTAAGTTAATCTTGCAGGGCAATATTGTCTCATCTGTTTTTAAAGCAGAACTCACCCTGGAATACCAGAGAGAGTTTGTTAAAAAAATTATGAGACTTCATTGACGTATAGCTTGGTATTTGTCATTTGTTAGATTCATGTCACTTATACTTTTATTGATTTAATTGCAGTTAACTCACACGATTAATTCAAAAAAATTAATCGCAATTAATCACCGTTTTAATTGCACTTTTAATCACATGGTTAAACAATAGCTTCCCAATTAAAATTTATTAAATATTTTTGAATGTTTTTCTACTTTTTCAAATATATTGATTTCAATTATAACACAATACAAAGTGTACAATGCTCCCTTTACATTATTTTTATTACAGATATTTGCAAAATATTTGTAAAAATGATAAACAAAGGAAACAGTATTTTTTAGTTCACCACATACAAGTACTGTAGTGCAATCTTTTTATTGTGAAAGTCCAATTTACAAATGTAGATGGTTCTTGTTACATAACTGCACTCAAAAACAAAACAGTGTAAAACTTTAGACTCTACAAATCCTATCAGTCCTACTTCTTGTTCAGCCAGCTGCTAAGACAAACAAGTTTTTTTACATTTACAGGAGACAATGCTGCCTGCTTCTTATTTACAATTTCACCTGAAAGTGAGAACAGGCGTTCGCATGGCACTTTTGTAGTTGGCATTGCAAGGTATTTACGTGCCAGATATGTGAAACATTCATATGCCCCTTCATGCTTCAGCCACCATTCCAGAGGACACGCTTCCATGCTGATGACACTCGTTTTTTAAAAAACGCGTTAATTAAATTTCTGACTGAGCTCCTTGAGGGAGAATTGTATGCCTCCTGCTCTGTTTTACCCACATTCTGCCATATATTTCATGTTATAGCAGTCTTGGATGGTGACCCAGCACATGTTGTTCATTTTAAGAACACTTTCATTGCAGATTTGACAAAACACAAAGAAGGTACCAATGTGAGATTTCTAAGGATAGATACAGCACTCGACCAAAGGTTTAACAATCTGAGGTACTTTCCAAAATCTGAGTGGGACGGGGTGTGGAGCATGCTTTCAGATGTCTTAAAAGAACAACATTCCAATGTGGAAACTACTCAACCTGAACCTCCAAAAAAGAAAATCAATCTTCTGCTGGTGTCATCTGACTCAAATGGTGAAAATGAACACGCAGTGGTATACACTGCTTTGGATTGTTATTGAGCAGAACCTGTCATCAACATGGATTCATGTCCTCTGGAAAAGTAGTTAAAGCGGTTATCACATCTGGCATGTAAATATTGTGTGACACTGTCTATGCCAATGCCATGGGAACACCTGTTCTCGCTTTCAGGTGACATTGTAAACAAGAAACTGGCAACATTATCTCCTGCAAATGTAAACAAACTTGTTTGTCTGAGTGACCGGCTGAACAAGAAGTAGGATTGAGTGGACTTGTAGGCTCTAAAATTTTAGATTGTTTTATTTATGAATGCAGGTTTTTTGTACATAAGTCTATATTTAAGTTCAACTTTCACGATAAAGAGATTGCATTACAGTACCTGTAATGGGGGAATTGAAAAATACTATTTCTTTTGCTTTTTCACAGTGCAGATATTTGTAATAAAAAATAAATATAAAGTGAGCACTGTACATTTTATATTCTGTGTTGTAATTAAAATCAATATATTTGAAAATGTAGAAAACATCCAAAAATTTAAATAAATGGTATTCTATTATTGTTTAACAGCACAACTAATCATGATTAATTTTTGTAAATCGCGCAATTAATTGCAGTTTTTTAAATCTCTTAGCAGCCCTACTTTTACAGTTGTAATAGTGGCAGAATAAATGTCCTGCATTCAAGCTCACATGGAAGAGTGGTATGTGATTATTTTAGCACTAGGTACTTGGCTAGTGATCGGTTACTTAGTCATGTAAGGTAACTTTTGACTATAACATTCCTTTTTAGCATAAGATTATTTTTAACAACGCGCCACCCAGTTATATATTTATAACAGTATTTCTACTAAGTTTGTTTACCTTCAGTTGTGCCAAATAACCAGTATGCAGCTTTAGGAAATACTTTTGATAGTCTTATAAATTTAACTCAGTGACCCGAGTTTACTGGTCTCTATGACTGAGGAGGATTGCATTATTATTTAATTAAGGTAATAGTGTCCAGAGCCCCCTGTGAGGTTTGCAGTCCCATTGTGCTGGGGATTGTACAGACATATGAGACAGTTACTATCCCAAAGAGTTTATAATCATAAATTAGGTACAATGCAGCAAGCGGATGGAGGAATACATTGAAGAACATGCTTTTCAGTATCTTTGAACACTACTGCTTGCAAGCTGTTTTTTCCCCCCCTTTCTGGCAATGCTGATCAAACTGGTGACTGAAGTGAGAGTTAATATCAAATTTCTTGATCTCAGTGAAAATTTTCCAATGTTGAGTTTTTTTTAAAAAATAAGACTTAAAAACATGCACATTGTTCAGGTAGTTAAGCTACATAACCCCTGGATTTTTATCACTGTTACTCTGGCACTCACTCCCACAGTAAGGCCTTCATCTGATTCCATAAACACTTATAGGCTTAGGCCTGGTCTACACTACGCGTTTAAACTGAATTTAGCAGCGTTAAACCGATTTAACCCTGCACCCGTCCACACAACGAGGCCCTTAATATTGATATAAAGGGCTCTTTAAACCAGTTTCTGTACTCCTCCCCGATGAGAGGAGTAGCGCTGAAATCGGTATTGCCATGTCGGATTAGGGTTAGTGTGGCAGAGTCCACAGCACAGTGCTGTGTGACAAGCGTAACGGAAAGCCAAAGAATCAAATGGACGCTCATGGAGGAGAGGGGGGGTACTGAGGACTCCAGCTATCCCACAGTCCCGCAGTCTCCGAAAAGCATTTGCATTCTTGGCTGAGCTCCCAATGCCTGTAGGGTCAAACACATTGTCCGGGGTGGTTCAGGGTATATCTCGTCAATTTACCCCCCCCCCCCCCCCGTGAAAGAAAAGGGAAAAAAATCGTTTCTTGACTTTTTTCAATGTCACCGTATGTCTACTGCATGCTGCTGGTAGACGCGGTGCTGCGGCACTGAACAGCAGCATCCTCTCCCCCCCCTCCCCTGGTGGCAGACGGTGGTACAAAGGACTGATAGCCGTCCTCATCATCATCCCGTGAGTGCTCCTGGCTGGCCTCAGGTGAGGTCGCCTGGGGGCGCCTGGGTAAAAATAGGAATGACTCCTGGTCATTCCCGGCAGATGGTACAGAACGGCTGGTAACCGTCCTCATCATAGCAACTGGGGGCTGAGCTCCATCAGCCCCCCCCCCTTTCATGTCTAAAGAAAAGTGTACTGCCTGGAATCAAAAGATTCTGTACTGCCTGGACTATCATAGCAGCTGGAGGCTGCCTCCCCCTCATTTTTAATGTCCTGCCTGGACTACTAAAAAGTCAGTGCCTCCCCCTCTTATTCCTGCATTCTTTATTACTTCATCACACAAATGGGGGGACACTGCCACGGTAGCCCAGGAGGTTGGGGAGGAGGGAAGCAACGGGTGGGGTTGTTGCAGGGGCACCCCCTAGAATGGCATGCAGCTCATCATTTCTGCGGGATCTGACACTGACAGAGGGAGGAAGGAATGAGTGACGACATTTACCCAGAATCACCTGCGACACTGTTTTTGCACCATCATGCATTGAGATCTCAATCCAGATTTCCAGTGGGCAGGGGAGACTGTGGGAACTATGGGATAGCTATGGGATAGCTACCCACAGTGCAACGCTCCAGAAATCGACATTAGCCTCAGTACATGGATGCACACCGCCAAATTATTGTGCTTTGTGTGGCCGCGTGCACTTGACTTTATACAATCTGTTTTACAAATCCAGTTTATGTAAAATTGGAATAATCCTGTAGTGTAGACGTTCCCTTACTTCAACAGAACTCCTTGCATATGCAGAGTTACTTACATGCAAAGTATTGACCAGATCGAGGTTTAAAACTTGCATATAAATGGTAAGATTTTCAAAAGTACCTGGGATCCTAAGAGCCTAGGTCACTTTTGAACATGGGACTTGCACTCCTGAGTCACTTAGGTTTTGTCTACATTACCACCTTGTCAGTCAGCGGTGTGAAAAAACACCTCCCTCCGACTGACATAAGTTTCACGGGCAAAAGTGCTGGTGTGGACAGCACTATGTCTGCAGGAGAGACTTTCCTGCTGACATAGCTAATGCCCCTCATTGGAGGAGGTGTCATTATGCCAGCAGGAGAGCTTTCTCCTGCCGGCAAAGATTAGTACATGAGAGACCTTATGGTGGCACAGCTATAGCGGTATAGCTGTGGAACTGTAGACATTCTAAGATTACAGCCCTGCCCCCTCAGATTCAGAGACTTGCTGTCAGTTTACCAGTCTAGCACCACTAATGTGATCAGTACACCTCTACCCCAATATAACGCTGTCCTCAGGAGCCAAAAAATCTTACTGCGTTATAGGTGAAACCACGTTATATCAAACTTGCTTTGATCCACTGGAGTACGCAGCCCTGCCCCCCGGAGCACTGCTTTACCGCGTTATATCCAAATTCATGTTATATCGGTTCGTGTTATATTGAGGTAGAGATGTATTGTCAGAAACAAGATGTGAAAAGATATCAGGAAAACATGTTCCTGCATTTTAGGTTTATTTACTCGCCGATTTTCTAAAAGAGAATCCGAGATTTAGTTTGTCATTCTTCTCTGGCTGTTAGGCTGAGTTCTTACATTAAGGCCACGTCTACACTACGGGATAATATCGAATTAGCTAAAATTGGTTTTTAAAACTGATATTATAAATTCGATTTCATGCGGCCACACTAGGCACAATAATTCGGCATTGTGCGTCCATGGTCCGAGCCTAACGTCGATTTCTGAAGCGTTGCATTGTGGGTAGCTCTTCCGTAGCTATCCCATAGTTCCCGCAGTCTCCCACGCCCCTTGGAATTCT
>NC_133771.1:92590438-92688992 GCF_003597395.2 Chelonoidis abingdonii
AGAAATCGATTTAAAGAGCCCTTTATATCGATATAAAGGGCGTTGTAGTGTGGACGGGTACAGCGTTAAATCGATTTAACGCTCTTTAAATCGATTTAAACGCGTAGTGTAGACCAGGCCTCATTCTCCATGCTCCAGTGAGGTCTGAAAATGGAAGAAATGCTGCAGGAGAGACAATATCTAAACCTACACCCTTCTAGATGAAAAAAAATTCAAGCTACTTCCTTATGCACCACATAACTAGGGGACTCTTTCACATCAGTTGTCTGAAAACCTGGTAGCTAAAAATGATCTATTTTACAAAGTGTATCTAGAATAGCAGGTAGGAAGCCTGCTGAATAGGTACATTTATTGGACTTGTTACCTGCTGTGGTTTTGTCAACTGGCACAAATCTGAGGAGAGCTTCATGTTTAAAAACAGGTGCTGAAGTAAAAACATTTTGAGTTCAAGACTTTCTTTTAGGGCCAGAACAAATAAATGTTGTCTGAGTTTATTTTAAAAATAGAGTTTTTAAAACAGAAAAGTCAGACATTTTTAATACTGGTTTATTTTCTTATGTATATTAAAATATTTTGAAGAACTTCATTTTTGTTTGTTTGTTTTTTTGTGCAGCTTTCTATATTTTCTGTTCCTAATGCATTATGAGTTCAAACATGTGGAATTTACTCATGCAAAATTCTCCGGTAAGTTTAATGGAAGTGTTGTAACTTTACAGCATCAGTGCTAGTCCAGTGTGTGTGTTCCATTTTGTAATAGAAGTGTGACAAACAAACAAACAAAAACACCCTTCCTCTCTCAGCATTGCCAACTCCAAGTAGTCAAAAATCATGAGTTGAGCCCAAAAACTCATGAGACTGGATTAAAGATCATGAGATTTCAAAAAAAATTATTTCGAGGTCTTTTCATTTGCCCTCCACATTTTGCACCTGTGGGGATTATGTTTTCGAGCATTTGTCCGAGACCAAGAAGGCAAGAATCATGTTTGTTTGTTGTAAAGGAAAGCTGAGTTTTTTTCATTGATGTGATTCCAGGGTCTAGAGCTTTAAGAAAAACACCAAATAGCATTAGACTCCCAATAAAATCATAAGAGTTGGAGACACTTTACAATGCCCAAACAAATCTCCTCTGGGGAGAGGATGAGAGAGAGAACAAACCCACAAGTGACTGATATAAGCAATGTCACTTAATGCACTACTAGAATTGTGATAAGGGTAGTATACAAAACTAGAATAGAATATGACACAAAATCCCATCATTATGAAGTACTTTCCTCTCCATAGTACCATGAGATGAAGTTTGGTTTTGGTTTATGCCTAGACTTTTCCTGTGAGACCACCATCTAGAATTACTCTGTCAATGCAGTGTAAGGATGAGTCATTTGTGTTTCTTGCTTGATCTTTTCAGTTGTGGTTTGAGAAGTAGTTTGCATTTGAGCCATATTTATTTCAGACTCTTCTGCCTATAGCATCTTGCTTTTGCTTATTTATACAGTAGATGTATATATGTTATGAGAATCTGCTTACAGGTATTTGACAGATATTTTTGTCATATTATGATCATTTTCCGAAGCCCAGGCAGTGCCTAGACAGGTCCCATTCCAGCCTAGGGGATTCAGGTGGTTTCATTTGTTCAGCAGTTTACTTTTGATACCATGTAATGAGCGTGTAAAACACAAGAGAGCTTGTAAGAGACTGATCTATATATCCTGGTTCCAATCACATGATGCGCAGCGGGAATACAAAAAGTTAGGCCCTTATTGTGTGGCAGAGATGGATATTCATCAACTCCAGTGGCTACTCTTTTACGCATTTAAGAGGAGTTTAGCTAATACTTGTTTTGCTGTGTGTCTGTTATACCTTTCACTTCACTCCATAGTCTCCTATGTCACTAAATGAAGTTCCTTACCCTTTCACTTGCAGCTCTTGAGATAGCCAGCGTCTGAGTACTTTTGAGAATGGAGGACTATTAGTTTTATTCACAGAGAGACCAAGAATTGAGAGTGCTCCTCTCCCTTAATCTGCAGTGACAAAGTACATTGATGATTTCTCCTCAGCAAGGCTGAGGACTTAATTTCCTGTTTAAGTTGCCTTTAATTTCTTGTTGGGGACATACCTCTTAAATATGGTAAGCAATGCATAACAATGACCCGAAATGAGTGACATAGAATTTATTTGGGAAACATGATACACTGTGGGATTAATTCTTTTAGTGTAAATAACTCTTGAGTTTAATGATTCTTTATGTCTGATATAAATAATTGTCAATAATAAAAGTGAAAACTATAGGAAATAAGTGCAGAATAACGTTCTTTGAAATGAGCAATCTGTGTTGGGCACTTGGCTTGTTGATGGATTTTATATGCTGGTTGCAGTATCAGTATTGTGATCTGACCATGTTACATTTAGAAATTATGGATTTAATTATATATAATTAAAATGAACTATCGGATTAGAATACTGCAGAATAAAGTGGATATTGTAATTACTATTAATTTTAAGTGTAGTTTGTGCTATTATTATTGCATTAGGATTTGGCCTCCCTTGCTGTTAGGTTTTAGTGTTGAGAACATATTTATTTACCCTGGCTGAAATATTTTTATACCAAACTGAATGTTATTAACAACATCATGTTATTTACACACAAACATTACACTGTTTTTCATTGAGTAACTTCTCCTTTCAAAGCATCTGGAATGTATGTCAAGCGATTAAAAAAATAAATTGTGATTAATCATGCTGTTAATAATAGAATACCATTTATTTAAATATTTGTGGATGTTTTCTACATTTTCAAATATACTGACTTCAATTACAAGACAGAATACAAAGTGTACAGTGCTCACTTTATATTATTATTTTTTTTTACAAATATTTGCACTATAAAAAAAAAAGAATTAGTATTTTTCAGTTCACCTAATGCAAGTTCTGTAGTGCAATCTCTTTATGATGAAAGTTTACAAATGTAGAATTATGTACCAAAAAACCTCCTGCATTCAAAATAAAACATTGTAAAATTTTAGAGCCTTTGAGTCCACTCAGTCCTACTTCTTGTTCAGCCAATTGCTCAGACAAACAAGCTTGTTTACATTTGCAGGAGACAATGCTGTCCGCTTCTTGTTTACAACGTCACCTGAAATTGAAAACAAGTGTTCACATGGCACTGTTGTAGCTGGCATCACAAGATATTTACTTGCCAGATATGCTAAACATTCTATGCCCTTTCATGCTTCAGCCACCATTCCAGGGGACATGTGTCTGTGCTGATGATGGGTTCTGCTTGATAATGATCCAAAGCAGCGCAGACTGACACACGTTCATGTTCATCATCTGAGTTAGATGCCACTAGCAGAAGGTTGATTTTCTTTTTTGGTGGTTCAGGTTCTATAATTTCCTCATCAGAATGTTGCTCTTTTAAGACTTCTGAAAGCATGGGACACCCCATCCCAATCAGATATTGGAAGGTACTTCAGGTTCTTAAACCTTGGGTCCAGTGCTGTAGCTATTTTTAGAAATTTCACATTAGTACCTTATTTGCATTTTGTCAAATCTGCAGTGAAAGTGTTTTTAAAATGAACTTTTCCTGAATCATCATCCGAGACTGCTATGACATGAAATATATGGCAAAATGCAGGTAAAATAGAGAGACATACAATTCTCTCCCAAGGAGTTCAGTCACAAATTTAACACATTTTTTTAATGAGCATCATCAGCATGTGCTTTTTATGTAGTCTGTTGTAAAACTAGGCAAATATATAGATGAGTTGATGTACCGCCGGAAGAGCTCTGTGTGCCCACAGGGGTATGTGTTCCCCTGGTTGAGAACCACTGCATTACACCATCTGGAGAGTACTTCAGCTATCCGAAAACTCATGCTAAAAGAATAGAACTTTTGTTTTTTCTACAGCTTTTTCTATTCTCAAAATGCATTACCAAGAGATAAGATAAATCTTGCTAATGAAATAGTTGTGTGTAGACAGATGGATCCGCTGTTCTGCCCTTTGCAATAGCATGCACGCAGCTTTGGATGTACAAATTTGCTGAAGAAAAGGAATGATGGGCAATTATCTTATACATTTTTTTTCTCTTTCTGAAACTGGCGTTTGATCTTAAACTTGGAGAGATGGACAGAGTGGACTTCGCTGTAAAGCTTCATTCTTCTGTAACAATGCAGTTCATACTGCCTAAAGAAGCATTGCATTACAGAGAGAGCACTGGATATGAATTCAAGCTTTAGGGCTCTGTGGACTTCTGGATCTGTTGATTTCTGCTAGTGAAAACCCAGGATGCTAGTTCCTGGTGGTGAAAAGTCCACCTGAAGAAGGTGCCGGTGATGCATGGTTCTTGGACCCCCAGCTTTGCCAGGGCTCTTGAGCTGTATAGCGTAGTTGCAAAACTTGAGTGGTACTATCCAGGCAGCATGCAAGGTGAAGGTGTCTGGAAGATCAGTTGATTCAGTGCATCTTGTGGGTAACATGTTCCAACAAGTGCACTTTTGAAAGTCAGGCTGCATATTTTAAAGCTGCCCTTGTCCTTCTGTAGCTGAACCCCCTCTATGGGATGATAGTAGTGCAAACTCTACTGCTTTCTGCTTGGATTAATCACCACCTTTGAGTGCATGTTGAAAACTCATGTGTGCATGGGTGAATCAAACCTCTAACTTGAATTTTCAAGCTCAAGACCTTCTGACTCAAAGGTGACAGTGCTATTTTTGAAGCCATTTTGCCATATTAGTCATCAGATTAATCTGTATTATTTGCCACTAGGTTATTTCTTTGTTGCAACTCTTAATGCATAAAACTAAAAAGGCTGCTGGCAACAAAAACATTTGTGTAATGTGCTTGCAGTTTTATTACCTATGTCCCAAAGAATTTATTGAAGCAAACAGGCTCCTGACTGCAGTGAAAGTTAGGTGTAGGTAAGGACTGTAGGATCTAAATCCCGGCATAAACAACTCTTTCAATATATGATGAATGGGATGCAGTTAATATGTGTACTATATGATCAGCTTAAATGTAAAATAGCTCAACTGAAGTCAGTGGACCTGCAGTGATTTACACTAGCAAAGAATCTGACCCAGAATATTCTGAATTGAGAGAAACAGGTTTGTGAAAAGAACATGAATCTTGCAAAGGCAAGTTCTTAAAAGTTATTCTGGGAATCAGGGTTGTGTATTGAATTAAGCTGTTCTCTGTAGAATCCCGACCTTATTTGTTGCAGAAGTTGGCAGGTGTGCGTTGAATGAAGCAGGCGACTGTGGGAAGAGAAAAGATGGGCTCATGGTTAAAGCAGTTGAATGCTGCCATGGAGATCTGGATTCTGTCCCTACCTGTGCCACAGAATCCCTGTGTGATGCTGGGCAAGTTGCTTAACCCATGCTTTGCACAGATGGCCACTAATTGTGTGTTCCTTAATTTCTGGGTGCCTGACTTGAGACTCCTGGGGTCTGATCTGCAGAAATTTTGAGCACTAACTGCAACTTGTCAGTGGGAGCTCTTCTCTGTACATATAAAGTGCTATATAGTGTTATGTAGTGTGCACATCAGGCCTTAGGCATCTCAAACTGCAAACTCAAAATTAGTGGTCACATTTGACTTTAATCTCTCTGTGCCTAATTTACCTGTGTGTATAATAATACCACCTCTCTCCGCTGAAGTGTTGCAAAAATAAATCAACTAACATTTAGGGTTGCCAACTTTGTACTTGCCCAAAACCAAACACCCTTGCCCTTCCCCTGCTCCAAGGCCTGGGGTGCAGGAGTGGGCTCTGGGCTTGAGTGGGGGGAGCCAAGGCGTTCAGAGGGGGCTCTGGGCTCACACAGGGGGTTGAAGTATGGGAGAGAGTGTGGGCCCTGGGCTGGGAATGTGAGTTCTGGGGTGGGGCCAGAAATGAGGGGTTCAGGCTGCAAGAGGGGGTTCCAGCCTGGGGCAGGGGTTTGGGGTGAGAGCTCCGGACTATGGTGTGAGGTTGGGAATGAGGGATTCGGGATGCAGAAGAGTGCTCTGGGCTGGGTTCGAGAGGTTTGGGGTGCAGAAGGGGGCTCAGGGCTGGGGCAGGAGGTTGAGGCATGGGGTTGGGGTACAGGCTTACCTTGGGAGGCTCTCGGTCAGTGGCACAGCGGGTCTAAGGCAGGCTCTCTGCCTGTCCTGGCATCATGCTGCTCCCTGGAAACAGCCAGCAGGTCCAGTTTCTAGGTGGGGGGCCAGGAGACTCTCACCCACAGGCACCGTCTCTGCAGCTTCCATTGGTGTGGTTCCTGGCCATGGAAGTGCGGAGCCAATGCTCAGGGCAGGGCAGTGTATGGAGCCCCGTGGCCCCTCCACCTAGGAGCTGGACCCGCTAGCCGCTTCTGGGGTGCGGTGCGGTGCCCCAGGGCAGGTAGGGACTAGCCTGCCTTAGGCCCGCAGCACAGCTGGCCGGACTTTTAACGGCCTGGTCAGCGGTGCTGATCACAGCCACCAGAGTCCCTTTTTGACCGGGCATTCTGGCTGAAAACTGGACACCTGGCAACCCTACTAACATTTATAAAATACTCAGATTCTGTAGTGATGAGCACCATAAAAAATTCATGAGGAAATTAATAATTCTGTCCTCTGAGCACAGTTTGAGTAGTGTGCAGTAAATAAAGCCTGTGGCCACATTTTGAATAGTGAGGAGAAAGCAAAATACTGAATAACTGCCCATTCAGTGAGCACCGGGGCAGATCCATCTAATGCATTGAGTGAGGCAGTGATCCCATGGAAAAAATAGTATGTGAGCATGTAATTTAAGACTGTATCACAATGAGTGCACACAAGGAGAGGGGTGGGTTAATTAACGTTCCACAAGCAACTCTAATTCTGGCATTTCCTGATTTTGAGTGCTTGACTTTGCAACCTTAATAATTTTCTTTTAATGTAACTTTTTGTGTGTAATTTCCTAGGTTTAAAAAAAAAAAAAACTGAAAAAACAGAAATTTCATCATTTGGAATCATGTTGACATTCTGTGGCTCACCAGCAGGGTTGGTACCTTTTATATCCACAATCCAAAACTCTGCCATTTGAGTAACTGATAGCAGTAGTACGTTATTTATCCTCTCTATGGAGCAGCATTAGAAGCGGTTGAGGGTTCACAGCTATCTGCTCTAAGCAAAGGCACTGTGAGACTCAGGAACTTTGAGTTCCTTTCTGGGTTCTGGAGGGTCAAAGACTCTCTTTCCCCTATTTCTCCTATTAATCTGACCTGTTTTGTTTTTTTTTGTTGTCCCATCCACCTTGACTCTGTCGTTTTCTCTCCTGATCCACCTCTAGCTTCTTAATCCAGTCCCAGGTTCCTGGTCAGGCCAGTCCTACTCTCCCCCATGAGCCTCCCTGTTTGAGTCCATTTTCCCCTCACCCTTCTCTCCCATTCTTTCCCCTCAGGCTCTTTGCCCATTCAGTGTCTCTCGCCTTGCCCTCCCAACTCTAGTTCCTTGTCCCAGTCTCCTTGGTCAGCCAGTCCGTGCCTCACAGACACCTTCCACCCATCTTTCCCATCCAGCTCTTCTTCCCTCTGTATTTGAGTGAGGTGGCATCCTCCTCTACGTGCTCTGGACCCCAGAGAGCACATTCAGAGCACGGGCAAAACAGGCTCCCTGCTCTCAATTCTGGTGCCAAGCAGTCTTCAGCAGCTGGGAGCAGAAATTGCAGGGAATACTCAGCCTCTGCATCCCATGGATGGTGTATGTTCAGTCACTCTATGTGGGTGACACATGCGTATTTGTCACAGGTAGGAGATGTGAGCGATTGGAGCATACTCAGTACAGATGGACTCATCACCTAAATTCTCTGAAAAATTGTAGCAAGTCTCTACTGATCTTGTGCAAGCTGAGATTTTTCAAAGGCTTAGAACTTGGTGAAATTTGTGTGTTTTTTCAAGGGACCGGCAAAAGGCTCCAGGATAGGCAGCAGGAATTTTTATCTTTGTACTGCACATCAAAACAGGAATTATTAAATAAAATGTATTTACTACTTGGCTGGATGCACAAAAAAATCCAAATGCATGGGTAAAAAATGCCCTATTGTTACACTTAGTTTTATATAGCAATTTTTTATTGTAGAATCTCATACTTCTAAGCTTTTGAATTTCATTCTTAGTACAGCATCACCAATAACTTCAACTTAGAGTTTGAAAAACAAATGCAGAAAAATAAATCCACATACTTCTAATGGTGATTCATTACAGCACACCATTAGATGGATTCCTTGGGGAGGAGGCACACTGTAAATTTCTCCTTACTAATGGAAATATCTTGCTTTTCATTTTGTGGTCAACAAGAAAACTTAGAATAAATTGTTGCTGAGATGCTGCAATATGTGGCTGATTCCTTAGGGAAACACTTGTATACAAGATTGGTGGGAACCTTCTCTCTTTTGGACTCCATTCAGGGCCAGTTTAGAGAGACTTATAAACCCATAGTGATAGGATTTCTCAAATATACACACAGGCACTCACTCTCTCTGCCCAGTCAAGGAGGCCCCATCCGTGGTAGAGTAATATTTAATGTTCACTCTAGTGCTGTATGTTGCTGATTTATGTGAAGCTTCAAGCTGGCTGTGAGCGCTGTGGTGATCATTTGATACTCCTGAAAAATGAGCATGTCTCCCCTTCTATGGCAGCCTTTCCTTCTAACTGCTTCCACAAATGTGTATGCAGCAGTTCTATAACCAATGTCTTGTCTGCTCATCTTGAGAACTGAAATATCCGCAGATCTTCCATAGCTGGCCTGCCAGAAGCATTTGAGGCAGGTCACACAATGAATTTAGGGTCTTGTATCTGAGGCTCCTCATCAAATGGATGTGTATGATATACATATGGAGGCCCCACAAGATCCTGAAAATATTGCTCTTCTCATTGATAAGCACTAAAATGCTTAAGGCTGTTTTGGTTGATATCCAACTGCAGTTGTTAGAATACATTCACTTTGTACCCTGTGGTTTTCTCTAAATTACATATTTGGATCCCAAGAACAACATGGATTTGAGAATAAGCATGTAGGAAGCACTGGAATTAATAGTTTTTTAAATGACAAAGTCTTGCACCTTTTCAAGTACCTCACATATCATCTTGAGTAATATGTAGTAAGAGTTAAGGAAGCTGCCTATAAAGATTCTGAGATTATATATAATACATATATAAAGCAGAGTTTAGTACAAAATCGTGGGTTTTTTTCCTTCTGTTCAGTGAGTTTGTGGTGAGAGAGAGAGTCTCACAGTCTAAAGCCTCTTCTAAAATTTGGCCTGGCTGTTAAATTGCTAATGCTTTGCCATGTTTAAAACACCCAAACTCCACTTTAGCAGAGTTGACTAGTCCCTAATACTTGCCATAATATGAAATTATTTTATAAAAATAATAAAATAAAAAAAGCTTTCTGTGTCCACACAAACAGTTCCTCTACATTTTCAAAATGGTTTATGGGGTTTTAATACTTGATTCCCAGTTACTCCAGTGGAAGTATTTTGGCTAAAATCCCATGTTTGATGGCACCTTTGTGATAGCTTATTCTGTAATACAAGCATTTGAATAGGACGTTATGTAATATGAGTTAAGAGAGCAGAGAATGGTGATAAAGCCAGTTATCTGAGTGTATGGATAACAAGACAGAACTTTGGGCCCCATCAAATATGTATCTCATCCAGTATTCTTCAGATTTTTGTTAAGAGAAATGATATGTTTTTTAATCTTAAAATGGTAAACAATTAGTATTAATGTTGAAATAAGTTGTTTTTAATGATGGACTATTGAGCATATTGTATATGATTGGAAGTGTTCAACAAAATGGAGAACAAATGTCTCATTGGAATAATTATATTTTTTCCCCTAAATTCCTTTTAAGATTCCTAAATTCTGTGAGACTTTTGTAATGTGATTTAAACATGTTTTTTTCAGATACTTTCTGTTTTCCTGTAGAAAAAAAAAACGCCAAAGACTTTAAAATGCTGTAGCGCAGATACACTGATTCATGAACATGATAACTTAGGAATTGGAAATCTTGTTGGACAAATAAAATAGTAACATATTTATGTTTATGTAATAATAAGATAGTACGGGCAGTTTATGATGATCTTTTCAAACAAAAAATGCACCACAAGTTTAAATCTATTTAATATGATTTGTCTATTATGTGTTTATGGTCTTACTATACTATGCTTCATGATTTTCATTACATAATGATATTGTGTGTGTGTGTGTGTGTAATTTATAGTAAGAGTATAAACACCTAATAAGCAAATTATAGCGAATAGATTTAAAGTTGTGGTGAGGTTTTTTTGTTTGAAAAGAGGATCATAAACTGTTCTTTGATAATTTCCCCTGTTATTTGTAAAACATTTTCAGAAGTTAAAAATCAAATATCTTTCCTTCTTATTTTGCCATTTTTCTATTTAGTGTGAAAAAGAAAAAAAAATATAGCTGTATTTATATTGTCTCAGTTACATCACAAATAATATTACTGATTTTAATAAGAAGCTTTTGGAATATAAAACAGATTTTAAAAAGAAACAGATTTGTTGGGTAAGTCCTCAAACAAAAAAGCAAAAAAAAAAAAAAGGCACCCTGAATTATTTAAGAGTAGCTGTATTAAACAGCTGGAGAACTCAGTAAACAGACAACACATTCTAATCTTTTAGAGAGTTATCCTGGCATGCAATGTCCACCATTAAGATATGTTAAGAGCAGCCAAGATTTAAAACAGTCCTCTGAAACTGAAGAATTTTAAATAATTATTCCACATAACTGTTCAAATCATCATCTGTCAAGTCCCCGCTTTTTACTACTTAATTAATCTATTAGAAACATATGGTGCCATTGTATTAGAAAGGAGTTTTTTTTCTGATTAGTCACAAGGCATAGCTTTGTGAAAAATGATACTACAGATGTAATTTCAAGAGATATAAACTCAGCTCTGAAATTCATTAGTTCTTTCTTTATGCTGCAGTTGCATTGCTTTAGCAAATGCCAGAGAATACCATAGATGAATTTTCCCCAATACTTGCTCTGTGAGCTTCAAATATGTTCATGCTTTTAAATTGCCTACATAACTCAAAAACTGACACAAAAGTAAATAATCTGAAATATTGAAGAGTTGAACAAGGTTTATAACCTCTTACATTGTCTTTTGCTCACCCAACACTACCATTCTCATTGTCTGTCCACTGCTTGAGCAATCCCCATTGCTTGAGCAAGCACCTGCACGCTTTCTACTGACCCGTGTGTATACAATGCTCTCCCCAAATTAATCTATAAAGCCACTCCTCTGTTTCATCAGATCTGTCAGTAAGACCCATTCTATTATGTTGCCTATGGTAAACTGCCAATGGCTAGGTATGTGACCAGTAAGAATTATTAGTATCATTACTGTTGTTTGTTAGTTTATAACTTAAACTCAGCCTACTAATTTTGTAATGATATGTTCTTGTCATTGTTACTCTGATCCTCCCTCCTGCACTCCCTCTTTTTTGTTTATGTCCACTTGTTGCAGCTTCGATTATAAACTCCTCAGGGCTGGGGCAGTCACTTACTAGATCAGGGATCAGCAACCTTTGGCATGCTGCCCATCAGGGAAAGCCACTGGCCGGCCGGGCCAGTTTGTTTACCTCCGGTGTCTGCAGGTTCGGCCAATCGCAGCTCCCACTGGCCGCGGTTCGCCGTTCCAGGCGAATGGGGGCTGTGGGAAGCGGTGGCCAGCACATCTCTCGGCCTGCACCACTTCCCGCAGTCCCCATTGGCCTGGAACAGCAAACTGTGGCCAGTCAGAGCCTCAATCAGCTGAACCTGCAGACGGCGCAGGTAAACAAACCATCTCGGCCCACCAGTGGCTTTCCCTGCCGCATGCCAAAGGTTGCCGATCCGTGTACTAGATATTTCTACTGTGGGGTCTAGAACCTGAATGAGGTTTTGAGTGCTATTGTATTAAAAATAACAATAATGAGACAATTATAAAAATGGTATTCTGGAAAATAATGAAGGATTTGAAGAGAGTTGAACTTTTGCTGTAGCATAAGCTCCAAAAAGGAAGATACTTTTACTGAAAGAATCAGTTGCAGAATTTTCAGGTAAATTTAGAACATTAACATTGCAGCCTTTAAATCTGCTCTCTCTAATCTCGATTTTTAAGGGGAGCTGCATACTGGCTCTTGTGAGTACTCTGAAATTAATTCTGCATTTGTAGCTCATATGTTTTTACCAGTATATTTTTCCACAGAAAAAAATACTATTCTCCACTACCCCGACTTGAGCAGGGTACCTAGGAACAAGCTTCCCTTTGTTAGTGGGACTATTTGTGTGTTCTTAAAGTTAAGCATGTGCTTAGGTACCTTGCTGAATCAGGGCTTAAATGCTTCAAACTGAAATGAATATAAATTTAATTCAGAGTCCATAGCTTTATGTGGCCAAAACCCACTACTTTTAGAAATAGTTTTAATGCAGGTCTGACACAGCGATGATGACCTTTTAATACCTCTTATAGCTGTAGGTTCTTGTAGCTAAGAGAGTCTATAAAAGGGTAGGAGGAATCAAGGAATCTCTTCCTCCTACTTCATCCATCTGTGGAAACTTTAAAATAATACTTGCATATTTTTCTTACAATTCTTTGGAGATTCATATGTGTAATGTATTAATTTTGCAGACAAACTGTTTACTTGTTTTTCAAGGTTGAAAGTATGTTTCAGTGGAATCCAGCTAACCTCCCAAAACATTAAACTCTTCACAGAAATTCTGCACTTTTAAACATTCATAAGTAAGAATGCCTAGAAATGTTCCCCATTGCCACATAATCTCTGTCTTCTCACTCTGAACTCTTCTGACTTACCATGCTCCACCCATCCTTAATGTTGCTCTCTAGAATTTGCAAAGATTAAAATAACAAATAACAATCATAAAATCCCATTTTCTATTCAGGGTTATCACATCATCAGTAGCTTGTTAAAGCAAGGCTCCCGTATTGCAGATTTTATGGCATGGTGAAAGAGTGAAGTGTCTAGGGTGGGAGGGCGGGAAAGGGAAGGCCTTTATACTGAGGAAGTTTAGGCATTTAGTTTCATCTGTAGAAATTTTTAAGCATTACACCTTGAGCATAGATAAATGTCTTTCTTTGACTGGTCCATTCAGTGCACTGTCTCATAATCTCTGCACCCCCTATGTTTCCTTTCCCATCCGTGACCTCCCACTCACTATATCCCTTCTCCTTCCTCCTTCACAATCTTTTATTCCAAGACCATGTAGCAGAACTCTATGCCGCACAGTGCAGATAAGAGAATGTACATGTGCAAAACACATCTCACATCTTGCAACTGTTAGAATTTGTCAGCTGTGTGTGCAGATGTTAATAACTGATAAATGTGTCTGAAGGAGTTCCCCAAAACAAAAATGAATGAAAAGAGGCCATCTTCTGAAAATCAAGCTCAGTGAGAGAATGAAAATAAAGACGTGCCTTTCTAGTATTTCCAAATCTGGATATCCTCATGTGAAGTGATGTTGAGAACAGGTGTAAATAGTTGTTTTGCATACTTCATTCTCACTGTAAAATGTTTGACAACAGTTAATATTCCAAACCAATTTGAGAACTAACCTTTTAAAGAGAATAATTTAAATAAAATTAATTTAGAATATTTAAATAGAATAGAATAAAGGCTTTTTAAAATGCTACAGCCAGCAAAATAAATCAACGTTTTAGTGTTAGCCCACAGAACCTATTGGACTGTTTATTGACTTAAGTTAGAATGCGCTCCTATAAAAAGGCTGTTTGAGAAAAAAGGCAAACAATCCTCAAACTTCAGGCAGAGCCAACATCTAATTTGAGTGCAAGTTTTGTATTTGCTAATTTTATCTTATTTCTGTAAGTTTCCTCCCCTACTCCCTGGGAACAGCATTCTCAGTCAAATGGCATAATAATACTTTGCTAACTCAGAGGCGTTGGAGCTCATCTGTGAGCTTGCATTTTACTCCTGTCATGTTTGATAAAAATAGAGTTTTCAATATCCTTTTCACTTTTCATACAAAATAAAATCTATTCCTTGGATCTTAACTCTGTCATTTTCATAGTTGCTATGTGACTCAGGATTGTGATGAAATGACCCTGCAGGAATGACAGCCCAAGAATGTTCTCTGCTCTGATAAGGTCATCATTGGAATTCTGATTTACAGCATCAGGAATCAGGGAATTTTTAATTAATTCAAGCCCTTGAACTTCACAGGCAGTTTCTTCCCTCAGGCCCCAAATACAGACAGTTTATGATCTGCCACCAATTTCAAACTTGTCTGCAGTTGGTCAGTCACTTGATTTCTTCAGCTAGGCTTGATGTCAGTGGGACTAAAAATTCTTTTTACTGTTTGATAAACTAATACCAGATTTCCAATTGACTCCCAAAACTCTTTATATAGGCCTCTAAGTTGTGCACCCCTGCACAGCTCATAGATTCAGGATTCATAATTTTTAAGGCCTGAGAGAACCAGCCTGATTATCTAGTCTGACCTGCATAATGCAGGCCAAAGGACCTCCCTCAGTAATTTCTGCATCAAATCCGTAACTTCAGTTTGAGCTATAGTATATATTTTGGACAGATAATGAGTCTTGACATAAAGACTGCAAGTGATGGAGAATCCATCACATACCTAGGTAAGTTAAGTTGTTTGTTTACTTATATTTAATCAAGGGCTGGTCTGACAGCTCAACACTGTGGTTAAAAGTTCCAGAATTATTCTTGGCAGGAGAGTCTGTAATTAATCCACACAGAGGATGAGATCCCATAAGACCATTTGCTGTTGCAGGTGACATCTTTCTCTTGTTTGGCAGCAGTTTCTTTTCTTTTTTCTTTTCTTTTCTTAGCCAGATTCTGCACTTACACATCACACAATATCGTTACAGTTATTTGTTTGGATAAGGTGGAAAGAGAGCATATTTGAACCAACATACACTGCTTGGTTTGATTTTAACATCTGCAATCTGTCAAAATGCCATAAATCTGAAATGTAGAGCTTAATTCAAAAGGTCACCCAATCATCACTCTCTCCAAACACCAATGTGCACCAGGCTTAGGAGGAAAAAAGATGATTTAGAATTTTTTGACACAACACAGCTACATACAAACAGAGTAATAGGAGAGTTAACTCCTGTTCACCCCCCTCTTAGACTCTTTGAAAGAAATAGAAGGAAGGATGAAATAATTCACCTTGTGGGGGACAGGGAGTGATGTTTGGTTGGAAAGGAATGTACATCTTCCTGGAACCACCTTTTATAGGCAGCATGCTCACAAGGGAAGGCTGCCAATTGGCTTGTGGCTACTGCGATGACCCTCCAGAAATACCGTCCTCTACTCTCCAATCCAGCAAAGACTGTGGTGGCCGGTGCCCTTTATTGCTTCTTAACTTCCCTGTTTTGTTTTCACACATGCAAAGTATTGCAACAAGTTTAGACTCTGTCAGAATTAGACTTTAAGTATTGTTAGGGAAAAGTGTTGACCCCCCCCCCCCAAATGCTTTAGGCCTTTTAGCAAAGCTATGAAACTTAAGAGCTTCAGCTAGGCTTGCTTTTCTGTACAAAGGGCATGCGAGGGCAGAGTGGTGCGGTCAGGGGCCCATGAAAGAGGAACTGGAATTGGATAAAGGGGAACCAGGAGATAGGACAGAAAAGCCCCGAGATCTGTTAAGTTACAACAGCTGAGCTTGCTTTCGGGACTACAGAAAAGGTGTTAGAACAGACAAACCGCAAACTTGGCTAGGGATAACAATAACAGGAAAAACCGTATATGAAAAACTAATTATTAAGCTTGCTCATGATTAACGTTGTATTCCAAATGAGGCAATTGAAAATGTATCGAGCGCGTTACGTGCTTGTGGTTTTAGCCTTTATAAGCTTGGTAAAATTTGTTGAGAGCAGAGCAGTTTGCCTCTTGCATGGGGCCTTGCTGACTCTCCCTGCATATATGCTTGTATGAAATAAAGGAGCCTCAGGCTGTCCAATCCAAAATCAACTGTGTGGTCAATTTTCCACAACAGTATTAAAATACCTATATTGAGAAAAATAGTGACTTGTGAAGAAGGGAGCACGCTGTTAGTTGTCTAAATTTATAAACGAATGTATCGTCCTAGATAAATTTAGGAAGCTCTGATTCTAGAAGAAAGGAGCAAAGCTCATAGCACATATCAGTGATGATTTCTTTTATGGACAACCCATGAAACATTCTACGTTTTAAATTGTCTAATTTCTCATAATGTATTTCTTCCCTAGTTCCTAAAGTATGTCTTAGAAACTGGATTTGATGAGTAAAAAAGATAACTACCTTAAGTAAAATGTGGAGACATTGGGACAAATCCATTCTTTTTGTAAATGGACAGAAACTCTATTTCATTAAATGGATCTTACTGCAAGGCTGAATATGATCCAACTTATGTCTGTTAGTTGTGTAACAGGTACATTAAAGTCCTAGATCTTCCATTCCCTCTAAAATAAAAATAGGAGTTTTAAATGAAATGTTAACACATTCTTCTGAAATTAATGGGAGTTGAGGACACGCAGGCCTTGCAGGATTGGGGTCTATCTTGGTAGGAATTGTTTGCCTGGTAATACAAGTATATTACAATAATTTTAAATCCCACAAATCTAAATTCTGCCCTGAGTTCCTTGGGTTTCTTGGGCAGAATTTGAACCCACGTTCTTTCAATTTTTAGTAGCTTGAGCAAGGTGGTACTGCAGATTTGCCAGTCTGGAAGAGCAAGTTGAAAGCAATGCAAAACCTTACTGATCTCCGTTACTTCCATGAAGCACAAAATTTCATAATTCTGACCTTAAGAACCACTACAATTTACAATTCTGATTATAATAACTCTTTTGTGCGTATTTAAGTGCTTAGACTAAAATGTTTGATTTACACAGCCTGAGAAATTTATGTTTCAGGAAATGGTATACCAGTGGTAGTAACAACTGGCAAACTTATTATGCATCAGAAAATATATACAACAGAAAGCAGTGACAGGATATTAAAAATCCTAACTCAGTTGACTTACAATGGATTTCTGGTTTTTCCTTTTTCATTATTTATTGATTTTGTTATAGCTTGTGAAATTTCTAGTATGTTTAATTGCTATATATGATGGGCAGCTAGGAGGTCTTTGTCATATATATTAGTTGCAAGATATTTTGCAGGGAACAGCTTTTCTTTCGAGTTGAGTTTATCCACCATTTTTATTAACTTGCTCCTGCATTTTGGATTCTTTCTGAATATGAATTTACATTTATATAGTTAAAAGTTTAATTATATCTTCTGAATAATTTATTTAGGAAGGATAGAGTGGGCAAAAGGGCAAGTGTAGAGACACCCTTTCAAAAATGGTATTATCTGTTTCCAAGTCACTGAGAACTCAGAAGAAAATGATCTTGAATGCTTAGGGATTACTCTGCTAACATATAAAGCGCAAGATAGGGTACTAGTTGGCATCTGCTACAGACCAGCAAATCACATTAGGGAGCAGAGTGACGACTTCCTTACATACCTATCTATAATGTATAGGACAAAAAGCGGCATGATCATGGTGGGCTTCAATCTGAGTGACATGCTGGAGGTCTCATGCTGCCAGTACTAAAACATCCTTGAACTTTCTAGATATAATAGATAACAATTTCCTAACTCAAAAAGTGCTGCAGCTAACATGGGAGAATTCTTTATTAGAACTTGTCCTAACAGATAAAGAGGAACTGATCACAGAATTAAAAATTACTAGTAGCTTGGGTACAAGTGATCATGACTTGATCACATTTATAATGTGCTATCAGAATTAAGTCCAGACCAGTAATATATATACTTAGTGTTTTAATAGGGCCAGTTTCACAAAGCTGAAAACAATCATGAGCCAGATAAACTGGGAGGAAGAATTTAATCCGAAAAAATTGAATAACTGGCAATCTTTTTAGAACACCTTACTAGATGCCCCAAACTGAACAACCCGTAATAGAGGAGGATGGCCACACTGGTTAAAACCCACCTGGTTTAGATGAGAAGTGAAAGTAGCTGTAAAATTTATATATATACAATAATAACAAAGTGGGAATTGGCAGTAATGAATATAAATTAGAAGTTAGCAATTATAGCAAATTGATAAGGGAAGCCAAGGAGCATAAGGTGATACTTTTTTAGGTTTATTAGGAACAAAAAGAATCCTGACAATGGTATTGATCCATTACAAGATGTAAATGGTAGAATTATCAATAATAATGAAGAAAAGACAGAAGTATTCAATAAATATATGTTCTAAATTTGGGGAAAAACAGGTTATATGCTCTCATATGGTGATAACACTCCATTCCATTCTGAATCTCTGGAGGATGTTAAACAGAAATTACTTAAGTTGGGCATTTTTAATCAGTAAGTCTAGATAACTTGCATCCCAGAGTTTTAAAAGATCTGGCTGAGGAACTCATTGGACTGCTAATACTGATTTTCAATAAGTCTTTGAATACTGGGAAAGTTCCAGAAAACTGGTAGAAAGTTAATGTTGTGTCAGTTTTTAAAACTGATAAGGTGGATGGCCCAGGTAACAATAGGTTTGTCAGTCTGACATCAATCCCAGACAAGATAATGGTGCAGCTAATACAGGAGTAGATTAATAAAGAATTAAAGGAAATCAACAACGGTTTACGCAGAATTGATCCAAAATAATATCAGAAAGATATCAAGTTATCACAAGTTTGGTTGATAAAGGTAATAGTGTTGATGTAAAATACTTAAACTTCTGACATTTTGATTAAAAAATTGGAAAGATATAATTTCCAATTGGTGCATATTAATTAGATTAAAATTGGGCTAACTGAGAGGTCTCCAGATACAATTGGAAATGGTGAATTGCCATTGAGTGTGTTTCCAGTGGGGTCCTACAGGGATTGGTTCTTGACCCTACTCTACTTAATATTTTTATCAATGACCTGGAAGAAAACATAATCATCACTGATAAAGTTTACACATGACACAAAAATTGGGGCAATGGTCAATAATAATGAGGATAGGTCATGGCACAAGCAAATAATATGCATTTTAATATAGCTAAATATAAACGCATATATCTAGGAACAAAGAATTAGGCCATACGTACAGCATGAGATACTATGTCTTAGGAAGAAGTGACTCTGAAAATGATTTGGGGGTCTAGGTGGATGGGTGAACATGATCTCCGAATGGGGTGCTGTGGCCAAAAGAGCAGATGAGGGTCTGGGATGCATAAACAGGGGAATCTTGAGTAGGACTAGAGAGGGTATTTTACCTGGCATTGGTGCAACAACAGCTGGAATATTGTGTCCAATTCTGTTGCCCACAATTTAAGAAGGAAGTTGATAAATTGAGGAGGGGTCAGAGAAGAGCCATAAGAATGATTAGAGGATTAGAAAGCATGCTTTATAGCAATAGACTTAAAGACCTCAATCTATTTCTTTTAAGAAAGAGAAGGTTACGGTGTGATTTGATTACAGTCTATATGTGTCTACGTGGGGAACAAATATTTGATAATCGGCTCTTCAGTCTAGTAGAATGAATGTATAACACAATCCAATGGCTGGAAGTTGAAGCTAGACAAATTCAGACTGGAAATAAGGCATACAATTTGCCTTGTAATAAGGATAGTTAACCACTGGAACAATTTAATATGGGTCGTTGTGGATTCTCCATCACTGACAATTTTTAAATCAAGTTTGGGTGTTTTCTAAAAGATATGATTTAGGAATTATTTTGGGGAAGTTCTCCTGTACAACACAGGCCAGAGGTCAGACAAGATGATCACAATGGTCCCTTCTGGCCTTAGAATACAGGAAGTGTGTTGCTATACATCACCATTCAAAAGTTAATGGATTAGCATATACTGCATTGTGTACACTTAGGTTTTTCTTCAAAACCATTTTAGACAATGGATACAAATATAAAAATATAGAGGATGAAATCCTGATTCTTAAGATGTTAGTGTGTGTTTTGCCATTGACTTCAAGGGGGCCAGTATTTCACTCTGTTTGTTTTAAACAATTGGGTGCCCCTTTTGTTAGACAGCATTCAGTGCAGTCCTTTGGCATGTGATAGAGTGGATGTTGCCTATTTGAGAGAAAAAAAGTTACATATGAACAACAAAATACTTTCTACCAGTATGTAATTGGCAGCACCTTTCTTCTTTTCCATTCCTTGAAACCCTATCTTTTGAAATACCGAGGAAGGAAGTACATATCATTTGTTGTCCTTCTTTAACATTTTTCCCCTTAAGCAGGTAGCATCCTATGCCACCCCATTCTATCAGAGATACAAAAGGACTGTATGTTTGAAATACAGACGAAGGGACTGCAGGTTGCTGCATTTATCATCACACAGTTGTGGTTTAGGGGGAAAAACTGTATGGCTCTTTATTAACTATAACATACCATATTTAGACAACCATATTTTTTCATATTTTTATACACTGTGCCTGCCATCCCAATGATCAGACATGTTTAGCTTATATGGTGGTGTTTGGGAGGAATAAAGTACAAAGACCAGTTCATTCGTTCTACGTATATATACTGTTAAACAAGTCACAGCTGCTTATCTTCCATTACATGACTAGTAATGGATGAATACTCTAAATATGCAGAAGGGCTGAATTTTTCTACCCACTAATATTCCTCCAGAATTTATATTTATTCATTGGTATTTCACATTGGTGAATTAATTATTTTTTCTCTCCCTTGCAATGCTGACTGTATTTCCTTACAATGTTCAGCTAGACAACCATCTTGTAAGAAGCCCATTTCAGGTTGGAATGGTCTTAAATGGAGCATTTAAAATGGAAACTTATATCATCAATTACTTGTCTCTTTGGATAAAATCTCTTTTTTGTAGCTGAGTATTTCTTGTTCTTGCATATTTAAGTAATCGTAATCAAAATGCATAATATATGAATAAAATGATTGAGCATGCTTTTCCTTATATAATTCACGTGCATCAAAATTTACAAGATGCTAGCCATCTTTTTATTCAGTGTCTAGGCTCAAATTTAAATTGCACAAAATGTCCGGAAGTTAAATGACCACCATCAGTCAAAATAACATTTCTGTGTGACAATTTTATACATGTGTGTTTCACATGTACTCATAAAGATGATTATACTGAAAGATTAAAGAAAGTATGCTTTTCTCATTTTTTCAGTTTTATGTTGCAAATTTGACTTGGGACTGTATATTATAAGTTCACTGACTTGCGGATCATATATGTCCTTCTACAAGGTCTGAATGAGGGTATTTATCAGTTACAGAAACTGTGATGCAGAAAGTGAAAGTGAAACTTAAGAGGCAGCTGGAAGGACTGTATGGAGAGAAAGGACTTGGGAAAAAGAGAGATGGTCTTGAAAATATTTCTGTTGTTACTCTTGAGTCTGCCAGTGGCCCTTCTGAATGTCACTGGGAAGAGGGGGAACTAATGTTAAAAATTAGTCCAATCAAAGGGCACTTTATCAGAAAAATCATTTTAAAAAATAGATATATAAATATATTTAGGGTTGCCAGGTCTCCGTTTTTTTATCAGAACAGCTGGTTGAAAATGGACCTTGCGGTTCCAGTCAGTACCGCTGACTGGGCCACTAAATGTCTGGTCAGTGGCACAGTAGGGCTAAGGCAGGCTCCCTGCAGCTCTCGGAAGCGGCCGGCATTTCCAGTTCCTAGGCTGAGGGGCAGCCCCGGGGACTCCATGCGCTGCCCCCACCCCGAGCACCGGTTCCACAGCTTCCATTGGCTGGGAACCACAGCGAGTGGAAGCTGCGGGGGCAGCACCTGTGGTTGCGGGCAGCACTCAGAGGCCCCTGGCCACTCCTCTGCCTAGGAGCCGGACATGCTGGCCACTTCTGGGAGCCACTTGAGGTAAGTGCCACCCAGCTGGAGCCCACACCCTTCACTCTGTCCAGCACCCCAACCCCCTGCTCTAGTCCTGAGCTTCTTCCTGCACTTTGAACCCCTTGACACCAACCTTGAGCCCCCTCCTGCGTCCCAAACTTCTCATCCCCAGCCCCACGCCAGAGCCTGCACCCCTAGCCAGAGCTTTCACTCCCTCTTACACCCCAACTCACTGCCCCAGTCTGGAGCCCCCTCCCATGCCCTGAATTCCTCATTTGTGGCCTCACCCCAGAGCCCAACACCCCAGCCATAGCCCTCCCCCCCTTGCACTCAACCCCCTTGTCTCAGCCCAGTGAAAGCGAGTGAGAGAGGGGGAGAATGAGCAGCAGAGGGGGGGGTGGAGTGAGTGGGGGCAGGGCCTCAGAGAAGTGGCAAGGTCTCAGGGAGGAGGCGGGGCAAGTGTGTTCAGTTTTGTGTGATTAGAAAGTTGGTAACACTAAATATATATCAACTCTAGCCTCTTGTGTATGAATTATCATAAAATGTTTCATTATGTAACTATGCAAAAATGCAGTAATACAAATGCTAGAAATATCTAAAACAACAGAAAAAAGCTTCATATGTAAACATAGTCATTAATGTAAAATTCTTCCTCCACTTTCAGCTGGAAAAACTAATCTTCATTTTGTGTCTCCTGTTATGCTGCTGTGTGAAATTTAAGTAGTAGCTGTGTTCCACAGTTTCAGCCTCAGAGGTGTTGGTACTTCACTGATGGATTGAAGTGAACCCTGGTAAAATTTATGACCCATATCATCAGAATTGAGCTTTATAAGTTAGATACCTAAATCCTTCCCTACACACTTCCATGTAAATAAACGCCTGATTTTCAGAAGTGGTGAATATGAACTTTTTTTTTTTCTAGTAAGGCATTAGGAGTTGTGACTGCTTGCCATCTCTGAAAATCAGGCCATTTCTTTGCAAGTTTTGGCCTATGTATTCAGTTTTATAGATCCCCTGGGATGAAATCTGCCACAGAAACGTGAAGGCTCTATCATTATTTCTAAAGTAGAGTATTAGAAGACAAAATGTAGTTTCTTTCTATTCTTCTTTTTATTATTTTCCAGAGATTGTCAAATGGTCCACATCTGTTGCTATGTAATGAAAGATGCTTTTCTAGTACATCCTCACCTACAACATCCTCCATAAGCTTACCCATCTATCTACTTTCATTTCGTCCAGTCTGCTGTTTCCTAGTCCTGTCTTCTTAGTTCTCCATTCATTTATTCTTAGCTTCTTGCTATCAGCTATGTATACAGTTTCCCTGTGCTCATCCACACCAAGCAACCTCCTTCTCTTTATTATTCCGAAAGTCTTTTTTATAAGCACTCTCTTCAAACAGCAAAGAATCCTGTGGCACCTTATAGACTAACAGACGTCTGTTAGTCTATAAGGTGCCACAGGATTCTTTGCTGGTTTTACAGATCCAGACTAACACGGCTACCCCTCTGATACTCTCTTCAAACAATTACTCCTTTCTTTCATATCATTAATAAAATCCCTCACTCTTCCTTTCATGCTGAGATGTCATCCTTTTAAAAAAAAATTTTTTTTAGTATAGTGCAAGCTCTTTAGGCATGGAATGTCTTTTATTTATGCTTTTAATGAGATGGGCAAATTAATGGTGTTACATAAATATTTTGTAATTCATTGGTGATGCCTCTGAGTGAACATGCATGGCATCAGCACTTTCCCAGGTGAGGATGAGCGAGCGAACGAGAGACAGAGAGATGTATGATACAGCCTTGATACTGATTATAGACAATCTGGGTGGGATGTTCAAAAGCATTGACATTCATCTTCACTGGGTGAATTCAGTTAGTTCATGCACAAGACTTAAAAACTTATCTCTTGGAGTAATTTGCACTTTAAAACATTGAAAAGAAACATATAATTGAAAGTATAGTTGAATGATATGCTTAAATTTATTTTGCATATTGCAGATAAATCATTTATCTGCATCACTCACTGAAGAACAACCTGTACATCTTTGCTTGGGAAGAGGAATATTCTGTTTTGTGCTGTTCATGAGACTTGACTTTTAGACGCCTTCAATTTTTTGCATTTTCAAATATTTTCTTGCTTTCTTTTTTTCTTTAGAAGGCAAGCAAGTAATCTTTGATGGATAACTACAGCTGCACAACAAGCCAAAACCATTCTCAGAATATATCTTCCCTGTCAGGACATGTTGTTTTAATTACATATTTGGTTCTGAGTTTGAAAACACAGAAAAACATTTGTAGCCAATATAAGAAGTTCTAAATAATTTTTTTTGAAAAATATTAATTTATATATTATTTTGAATACACAGTACACAGTCTCAGTTAATCCATTAGTTTTTCCCCTAAACAAGATTTTTCAGAAAGATGAGGACAAGTTGTTTCAGAATTATTCCAGGCTATTTACAGAGACAAATCACCTCCCCTACAATTGACAGGAAATAAAATGGCAGACACCCTGTGCTTTCCACCACACTGAATGTCTAGACTGACCGTTATGTTTGAGAGTTTGGTCTGCTTAATCATTACTCTGCCCTTATTGACAAAAGCCTTTCCATAATCAAAGGTTTCTTGTTGAAATAAAGAAGCTAAAAGAGTCTAAAGTGTACGTTTTCAAACGGGAAAGTGAATTTATATAGTACAGTCTACGGCGGAAATAAAACTGTGGTAACAAAAATGATCCATTAAAGGGCCACTGTCAAGATTACTAGGCCTAAAACTTGACCTGCATTAGGTGTTGCACAGTATTTCTATTCACAGTGTTGACTGACACGGCACTGGGAAATTTTTCTGAAAGCAACCAAAACAGTTTTTCAAAAGTAGAAATAAAACCTCTTCTGTGGGTTGCCAACATATACACAAATAAATCCAAATGCAAGTTCTGTTTGTGATTGGGGTAACATTTCCCCCACCCACACTCATGTGCACCTTTTCATAAACTTTTCATTGCATTGCTTGCAACCAGGACTGCCCATAGACCAAATGTCACCCTAGGCGAGGAAGGTCTTCGGCACCCTCCCCTCCATTTGTTAATATTTGAATGCATTATTCTTTTTTGCATTTGTAGCCCATTTCACAACTTTGATGCATGATTTACATGCATGCTTTATCCCTGTTATGATAAGGCAATAAATTTGCGTCCTAGGAACTATAAATCTGTATTTATTTATGCCATATATAAGCAAATAAAAAAATGTGTTTCCTCTAAGCTTATAGAAACTTTTAAACTTTAAGAATAATTGAAATGTACTAACATCAAGAAATTGAACTGTGCACCAGTATTAAATAGTGTATAGTCAGTGATATCCTTGGAATGTGAACCTTTGTCCTTTAGTTCAAAAGGTCACTCTTCTCACTTTTACCCTTATAAACTGAAGCACAGCGTCATAGAGAACCAAAGACTGGCCAATAACATTTTCAAGCAATAAAATAGCAAGTGATGTCAGTCTCTCATCAGCTATCATTGATCAAAGATATGTTTTAATGAGCCTGAGCTTCAAAAATCTGCACTCACCAATGATGACTGTGACCAGCATTGTGAGCAGACTCCTCAAAGCTATTCACGCTTTAGGAAGAGTATCCTTCAGCTCTACATCATGTATGAATTCTAGAACTTGGAGTTGGAAGTACTTTCCATGTTGCACGATGTGATGAATGTTGTCCAATGCGACATAGAGGTCTTTATCATCGATGTCCAAACATTTCCCATGAGTTAGCATCCAGTGAAGGTCTGTACAATTGTTCAAGAGTGTTTTCCTATCTGTTGGCAGTTTACTAACATCATACAATAAACCCAGGTCTTTTCATGGTGCTTCATTTGTCCAAACCTTTCTTCGGTGGACACTCAAGCAGTGTCAGCAAGTGAGCAAAAAAACTCGCTCTTGATTTTTTTCTTCTGAGCTTCCCATTATCTCATCTTTGGCATCGTAACCAAATTGTCTCCTCTTCTGATGGATATGAGTGTCCTTGAAGACAAGCACAACTCCTAAATTTTCTGCCATTTCTTTGGCAGCAGTGATGGCATCTTCAAATCCATTGTTTCTGTAGGCCACAATGAAATCAAGGCAGCTTCTCATCAAAAATAGTGCAGTCACGATGTCCATCAACTGAGTTTGTAATGCCTTGCTTACAGTGTTTACTTGAAACAGCATATTGTGCCAAACCACAACTGAGACCAGAAATTTGAAATCAGTGATCTGGTTTGCCTGACTTTGTGCCTCATTTTGGATTCAAGCCTCGGCTTTGCTCGACTGCACCAGTTCCATCCTGGCATGATAAACCTTAGTCACTTGGTACCTCACTGGTCTTACACTATCAGTGTGGCTCTCCCAGTGAGTGTCACTTAGTGGCTTCATGGTCAGATTTATAATATTTCCATGAGGATCTTCCACCTGATAGTTGATGCTGAGAACAGGGTGTATGTCCTTTGCAGTAGTCTGAAGAGAGATTGAATCTAAAGAAGATGATGCTGCATCTGACACAACCAGGTTGAGGGAATGGCAGCCACAAGGCCTAAGGAGAGCTCTTGAATTCAGTACAAGGATCCTTGCCTGGACACCACTGTTTCTTCCCTTCATGTTCACACTGTTGTGATAGCCTTGTCTGCAGCAGTCCTGAAGCTTTATTTTATTTTCATTCAGAACATTCATAAATAGTTCTGTTAGGCCTTTTCCTTTAGAGTCATTCACAGAAACAGGTAAAGTGTTTCTTTGCTTGGATACAGCCATCCTTGTCATCAACAAATCTTACTGTAAATGACACCTTTTCACTGTGACTAATGTCAGGAGTGCAGTCCATTATTATGCCATAGTACTTCGGTTTGCTGAGCTGCTAAATATGTTACCAAGCACCTTCTTTGCCATAAGGTCAATCAATTCATTTTGAATTGTTTTGCTGCAGTAATGGTCCATAGCCTCTTTACAAACTACTCAGTGTAGGTATTCACGCATTACATCATCACATTTCCCAAGGAGCTCTACCAAACCGATTAAATTACCATTACGTTCAGTGAACGACTTCCAACAAGCCCTGGAAAGCCAAATTATTCTTTGCAAGGAAGAGGATAATTGAGATCAGACGCTTGAGCATGTTCCTCCAGTGCTGGGTTTCTACATTAATAATGTGCTGGTTTTCTGCACCTGTGCATTTATTCAGATTGAGCCTGGACTTGACCTCCATCCATCTGGAGTAGTTGGTAACTTTTCATGTTGTTTTAGAGCATTAGCTAAGTTATACCAGTAATTGTACCCAGAATTGACTTTGGGAAGTGTCACTTCTGATAATTTAGTGAAAACCTCATAGCCTTGATTTTGCCTGGCCCATTCAAAATTGTGCAGTCAATATTGGCAGAGTTTAGGATTGCCAGCCATAAAGCAGGATCTGATGTATCGATTTGTGTTGTGCAATTTTTCTCGCTGTTTCTGTCATCATGCAAAGCTGATTCTTCTTTATCATTTCTCTCCTTTTCATGTGAGCCATATTCTTCCTTATAACTCTCCTTTATGCTGCCAGGAAAAATGGACAATGCTTCATCATTTCCTTCACATTTCCATTCCTTCTCTTCAGGCAAATCTGCTAATTCCTTAGTAATAGGATTTCCATAATTTTCGCTTTACTCCTCAGTTTCTTCTGCCTTGGGACAGTCGCTACTGCCCAAGCCTGGTCTGTGTCATTCTGTTTCAGATATTTTTCCATCAGATTTTCCCCTGGCTGCAAACTAGATACCAATTGAGCTTTTCACTTCCTATACTGAGCTCCTGAAGGCTTTTTGGGGAGCATCTTTTCTTTTCTATGGGGGAAAACATAATATTCGAGAGTCTATATTTTTCAGCCTTAGAAAGATATCCAACTTTACTTGTTAAGTGTGGCAAAAGAAGTAACAGTATTTCTTTTATATTGTTGTGTAGATAGGGGTTCGATAGATATCTCTGGTGTCTCATTAAATATGCCCTTTAGTCACTACTTATATTCTTCAAGACTCTTCAAGTCTTAAAACCCAAGTATACTTTCACAAATACACAATAAAAGAAGTTCACAATATTGCAGCTGGGCTCTCATTTCACTTCAGTTTGTTCTTATATCTCGGTGACTGACTGGTAACGCCCTGTCCCTTATACTTCTGCAACAGCCTGGCTGACAACATTCTAGGATGCTGAAGGAAAATGTAGTTCTCAGAACGTCTGGAAGGTTTCATGAGATTCTATAAATGCCCAGAACATTCTAGGAGGTTAGTGAAAAATGAATCAACATATGGAATACCTGAAACATGTTACTTCAAACATTCTTTTCCCTTTTGTCACTAACAACAAAAACAATGTCCCAAGCCCGGTACCTCAGGTAGTTGCCTGGGTCACCTGCCTATAAATCCAGTCCTGCTTGCAAGGGTAATTTCCAGTGGACTTTCTGGTCTTGCAATTCTATTGCAGTTACTGTGAGGCCATTTTGTTCCCTAGTAGTTGCTGCATCACAGTAGTAATGCCCCTTAGGACATTTCCTATACTCTGGTTATGTGTCCCTCCCACTAAATTCTGCCTTCTGATATTTGCTCCACAGAGTACACTATATTCTGCAGATTATGTAGAACTGGAAATTAACAGCTGCAGGACACTAAGAGTGCTGGTGACTTTTAAAAAATCAAATACAGCAAAAACATATATGCCATTGAATATGAAGAGAGTGTAAAACTATTTTCAATATCGATAGTATATATATAAAACCATGTAACATGTTTTGCACCAAAATGGTGGAAGATAGAAATTTGAAAATTAGCAGAGAAATACCCCTCACTGAGAAGCACCTTTGAGTTTTTAGGTGAAAATAAATTTGGATTTGGCTGTTAGGAGACTGAAAATCATAATTTGAGTTTGCACAGTAAATTTTGAACAGAAGAAAAGGTATTTTACGGTGCTGGTGTGTATGCCAAATGTTAACTTTGTGACGAGCATGCATAACTTATGATGTGCTTATGCAATGAGGCAGAGGACACCCTTGATATCACCTGCAGGTATCCATTATATTGGGTTTGTGTATTTTCAGACCTATGTCACTGGATTAGGTGAAAGAATAAAAGATAAATTTCTCTGAAGCCATTGTAACAATATATTTTGCCTTTCTATGAAAGTACTTTCTGTGTACCCTGTGGTCAGTCTTAAAAATTGAACTTCCTTTCTGGAGGAACCAGAGTTACTCCAACTTTTACAGACAAGAAAGGAAGAAGAAAGTGAGGGCACCCATGCAAGTACACACATTCCCTTGACTGTGGAGTTTTAGTGCTACTTCTGTGTCCACAGTGACTTGCTAATTCCTTATTTTTAAAATCATTAGTCTGGTGTTTGTGTTCTTAAAACATGGGTATGCTGAAAGCCATTGAGACTGAATTTCTACATAAAACACCACGAACAGTGGCAATGTCAGTGTCACCCATACCAGGCGAGTATTGGATTTTGTCACCTTCTAGTGGCTGACCCTGATAAATGGATAAGAGACTACTAAAGCTACCAGTTGGAGTTACTCCTGTAGCTCATGTGATAGAGGCTCATGTTTTTAGATCCTGAACCACTTAAGTCAGTGAAGCTACTTGCATGATCAAGAGACAAAGGAAAAAACAAACCAAACAAACTCCGACACTCTCTACATTAATACAATCTTCAGGTTTCACAGTTTAAAAAAAAATACAGAAAGGTGTATTTGATTTGTTTTTAAAATATGAATGGTACTATATCAATACATTTGACAAAGAAAAACAGGAATAGAAAATTCTACAAATGTGTCTCTTGTCTGAGTGCTGACTAGAGATCTAGTGCCTGAGGGGGTTTCCTACATTTGTGTTTTTGTATAAGGCCTAATTCAGAGCCCACTGATATCAGTGGAGTTTGGATCGGGCCTATAATAGAGCTGAATAAAGCTACATTATGAACAAGTCCCAGAACACTCATTTAACACTGGTATCCACTACCCAGATACACCAGTGTTTCTGATGCTTGATTTTTATTATAAATGTTCCTTCATTTCATGTACATTGGCTTGTAACCCTTGTGGTATCAGCAAAGGGCTGAGGTTTCCAGAATAGTGTGGTGGAGATGCAGAAAATATCATTTATAATAACAATAGTAAAGCTAATAAGTATTATGTGCCTTCATAGCATAACAATTGCAATTCCTTTTGAAATGTTTAAAAATAGACTTATTAAATATCAAGTGGTATTAAAAGAAAATTATCTCTCTGCTAATTAGAGCTGGTAGGAGAATGGTAATACTGTCCTCAAAATTTAAAAAAACAAACAAAAAAAGGAAACAGTTTTTCTTGTTCATTGAAAAACTGAACAGCCTCCAATGAAATGAGACTTGTGAAACATTTCTTTTGGGGGAAAAAGGCCTTTTCTCCGTGTTCTATTTTTTAATTGTTTTCCTTTGATGGAAAAATGTCAACCATGTTTATTGTTAGTGAAACTCTTTGACCTCCAAAAATCATTGTGAAACCTCAAGAAGCCTTGGCATTGTGCAATTGCTGTCATTCCTATATTGAATGTTACCTGCTTTTTTTCCTACTCAAATCAGATGCCAGTTTAAAAACCAAAACAAACAAAAACTGCCCTTCAACCTAGGAAGAATTTTATAAATATTTGCCCACCACTAATATAGTCACTTTTATTTAGTTATATTTAGAAAAACTAGTACATGTTTTTTTCCAGCTGGCCTTTGCTTATGAAATATAACGTTTAGTTTGGTTGCAGGAGTTTTAAAAGGATATGGTAGATAGTGGATAGACAGACAGGATAGATAAACAGTGCCAAGCTAGCGGAATATACATATTCAGCTGTGAAGATTGTCTTTACAATAGGAAACAAAAAAGAGAGCTGCTTATGCTTTCTAAATTAGAAGTATTACATTTTGATAGTTTCCTCTGATAATACAGAAAAGATACATGAATCTTATACTTATTTGATGATATTAAGACCTCACCACTGGAGGATGTTGATAGTTTGTATCATGTATTCATTCAGTCCTCAATCCTGTAAACACTTATGCACGTGCTTAACTTTTTATGCACCTCAGTAGCCTGACTTCAGTAGGACTATTCAGATGTGTAAAGTTAAGCATGTACATAAGTGTTTTCAGGTTCAGTGCCTAGAACGCCTGCTTGATTTAACAGATATAAAACATTCAGCACCAAATAGAATCTATCATCTTCTTAAATTCATTTCTCTTGACTTTTAATTCATTTTCAGTTGGTAAAGCAGAAGTAGTAACAGTGGTATGAATATTACAGATAGACAGACTGGTTTAAAACAAAGAAAAAAACCCCAAACAACTGGCTCAGATCTAACCTGAGCTGATATTTTTATTTCTGAGCTTTGAAAGAAATTAATTTAGGTTTTTTCTTTACTGTTCTTTTTCATAAACCTCTCGGTTCTTTTGAGATTAAAAGAATGAGTTCAGATTGGAACTTTCAGCAGTCCAGTTCACAGTCTGTATTGGCCTTGTTTTCTGACAGATAATGTCCACATTTGTTTCTGTGTGTGCATGTAATCCATACCTACCTTTGTTAACATACATATCATAGATATGTATTATATATGTTAAAATTATATTAAAAAATACATTATGTATATCAAAATTTTGCTCCTGTGCTACTTAATGCTGAAATCTCTGATCAGCTGTCAGTGCCACAACATGCTTTTGGGTGCTCATAGGATCTTCACATGGGAAGGTGAGGAAAATCTATTTTTGGTACTCAGAATAGAACTGTTTGCACACTAAGTATGGTCATTAAACATCAGGCCTGTTATTTGCATGTTGGCTAATATTTATATTTGGTTGGGGATTTTTGGCTTGGGATTTGTATCCAAATGCAACTATTACCTTTAAAATCTGTTTGAGAATGGTACCTTTCTGTTGAACAGAAACCTATTTTTTTTTTTCTTTTCAGTCTTCTGAAGTGGACTGAAATCTATCATCACCCTAAACATGAAGCTAAGGGCTATTAAATGGTGTGTGTGTGTGTGTGTATGGGGGGGAGGAATCTCTCTCTCTCTAATAATCCTTCATATATCCTTTATATATAGGTTCTAGCAATTCATAGCTGGATTTTATATGATGTCCACATTAAGCTCTAAGGCACTTCACTGCTAGATGGTCCTCATTCCAAAATTTAGGTGTGGAGAATGGTCTAGTTGTGCATTAGCTGCCACATACAAATTGTAATCCTACTCTGAACCTTCCACCAGATAAATCTAGTCTAAGCATTTTAATAGATCACTAATCTTTAGCATGTTAAAGACATCCAGTGAAGTGCTGTCCTTCAAAATAATACAACAGGCAGTGGCTAGGGATGATGCAGAATGGTAATGCAATGATGATGTATACATTGGCAGATTGCTGTTGTTGATATATTACAGTCAAGTGGAATGCACAAAATACGTTCTGAGGGGTAGAAATGGGGATCACACAAAGGTGTTTGTAAAGTCACTGACAGGTGGAATATATATATGGAGGGGAAAAGATGCAGAGGAGTGGAGTTCAGTGCAAATCACTGAGGATCTCCCCAGTTCCAGCCACTTTAATTTTATTGTATTTATATTTCAACTTGTATTTATTCAATACATGTTGAAGCTCTTTATTAGGAGCACAGTCCTTGCAAGTGAAGATTGATTGGACCACCTCGTCAAATCCAAGTTGTTGCTCCTTAGTTGTCTGCAAGGTTGCTGATGAATAGCGTTTCTTGTATCCACCCTCACTACTCTCCAAATTTGCATGTACTACTTACACAGTTAACTAGCCCCTACTGGTCTAGAGATCAAGACAGTTGAATTAGAAATGGAAAAACCCATGACAATGGAAAGCACAGTTACAGGGCCATTCATGATTCTCTTTCTATTAATACTATGTATCTTCTCCAACATACTGTGGACATTCAGAGCCAGCCTCAGCATTTTGAGTTGTACCTGTGAAACAATTCATCGCTGCTCCATGTCTCCCATTACGCACAGGATCAGGCTTAAATTTTGGGAATGTTTATTGAGATGATTCATTGCTTCTCCTCTTCTCCTTCCTTTCTCTTTCCCCCTCCAAATATACATACCATCACAAGCCTCCTCTTCCACAGGAGAACTAAACCCAGATGGAATTTGTACAGAGTTGTCAGCATTCAGCATTTATGAAATGTCCCTTGAAATAGTTCCATATAAGCCTGGGGGTCACTAAAGGGTGTGAAAGTGCATTCTGATGAATGTTAGGTTATTATTTTTCTCCAGTTATTGAACTGGTGGATCCTGAGTAGCCAGATCAACTAATTTAACAGAACTGTTAATAATCTCTCTCTCTGTGACACAATTTCATGAGCTTGCAATATGCTTTTGAGGATACCCAGAGTTGTGAGTCATTGTGTTACCTCTCTGCCTCAGCAGGAATGAGTTCTGTGCCAGCTTCCTGCCACTCTAGTCTCTTTTCCTCACCAACAAACTCCACAAGGTTCTCCCAGTTATCTCCATGAGCTCCAGTCCCCGAGCTCATCAGAGAAGTTCCTCTGCAATGCACAGACTCTGCTGCTGTGTATTCACAGAAGATATTAAATTTATTCCTCTTTAAAGAGTCAGTACATCATCGCTTATTATTTAACTGGGTAAATATATTCCTCACTTCAAGCACAGCACTGAGTTGCTTTATAGCAAAAGTAAAACAAGCTTATTAATAAAAGAGCACAGATTCAGTGATACCAAATAAAAGAGATAAAGGTAGAGGTGTTTACTAGGAAATAAAGAGAAAACAAGCATCTGGAAGTCTAAAATTTAATTTATCAAGATACAATCTTTGGTAAAGATGGCTTTGTCATAAACAGAGAGCTAAGGGTTAATGTCTATTTCACCTGCAAAGGGGTAACCAAACACCTGACCAGAGGACCAGTCAGGAAACAAGATTTTTCAAAGCTCAGGGAGGGAATTTTTGGGCTTGTGTCTTTTGTCTGTGTTCTGTGCTCTCTTGGCTATGAGAGTGATTTCTATCTCCAGTCTTTTCTAATCTTCTGTTTCCAAGTGTAAGTACAAAAGGTAGAAGACAATAGGGTTTTATATTGTTTTTGTATTTACATGTGTGTAGTTTGCTGGAATGTTTTAAATTGTATATCTTTTTGGGTAGGCTGTTTATTCATTTTTCTTTTAAGCAATGATGCTGTATTTTCAATTTATACGGACGTTTATTCTTTTCTTCTTGCTTATAAAGTTCTTTTCTAAGACCTGTTGGATTTTTTCTAATTGAACGTCACGGGAATTGGGGGAGCAGGGAAGGGGGCGAAAGGAAAGCTCTTGTGTCAGGTTAGTTTACCTTTGCACGGGAGCTGGGAGGCGTTTTTTTTGAAAGAACTTGATCTCTCTGTGTTTGTTTCAAGGACTTGACGGATCCCCTTCGGGCATCCAGCGGGGAAACGCGGGAGGAAATTAAGGAGGGAGCAACGGAGGGGTTATTTCCCTTTGTTTTGATCAGGGTTCTGAGGTTCATTGCGGTCCCCAGGAGATTGGGAGACACAGAGGAGCAGGCATGTATTCCGTCTGTGGCAGGCTATATCATCAAGTGGTATAAGCTTGGAGGGTTCATTGCAGCAACCCACGTTTTGCATCTAGGTTCGAAGGACTTGCCTATATACAGGACTTCTTTTACCCACGTCTCTCCTTTCAACTTTTACTGGCGCTTTGGCCAGAACCACCACAGAGAATTGTATGTTGGTTCTTCTGTTCCTGAAACGAGAAGATATTAGAGAAGCAGTCATGTTCCTTAGATTTATAAGGTAGGGAAGCCTACTGGAGCTCACTTTCTGTGTCTCACTAGAGTGCGGGCTTTGTTATAGGGGATAGCTTGTCTGTTCAGCAAAAACATTGAGGATTTATATTAGTTAGAGTAACATGTTATTTGGCATAAGCTTTTAGTGAGGACTCTACCACTTCTGTAGGCTGAGGGAATGGGATTGTTTGCTCTGCAGAGAGAAGAATGAAGGGGGATTGATAGGTCTGATTTATGCTGAAAGGCGGTTCCAAAGGGAATGGATCTAGATTTCTCAGTGGTACAGATGAGAGATAGGTCTAATGTCTCAAGTGCAGTGGAAGGTTAGCTGGATTTTAGGGAAAACGTTTCATAGAACGTGCTGAGCACATGAATTGGTATAGTAGGTGTGATTCTTCCTTGGAGATTTTAAGGTCAGGCTTACCAACCTGGCTTGGGGTTATGGGAATTGTTCCTGGCTCTTGAGCTAGGTTGGATAGATTATTAGTCCCTTCAACCCTGCTATTCTTATGATTCTGTAATTCTTCTAATGACTAGAGAAAAGTTTGAAGATTATTTGTGTTAAGTAATGAGTTTACTTTAAAACTAGATTTTTTTCCTTTCACAATGGCTCAATCAATTGGGATCCCTATGAGTTAGAAAATGCAATATCATGAAGAATCGAAACTGTAATCTACCAACAAAGAGTATACCAACAAATAATCAGTACAGGACCACTTCAGAGCCAGTGGAAAAGGGTCAAACTAGGAATCAATGAACGGTTCTTGAAATGGACCCATAGCTCTACAAAATTCTAGACCTGTAAGAGAGAATGGGTTAGTTGGTGCTAAAGATCATGCTGACTATCTCTCATTGTCTGGTTCCAGATCGAACGGTTGCAGCTTCCTATTCCCAAATCTCGGCCCTGTTAAAATGTTCTCTAGTACCTTTCTCTTGGTCACCCAGCAACAAGGTCCTTTGTTGATTATGCCAGGATTGGTCGTGTTTGAGTTCTCTTACATGTGCCCCATTCTCTGACGTTTTATGTTTCCAAACAAGCTCCCTCTCCTTACTTTGGTTCGTTGTGTAGTGCGTGAGGGACTGGCTTTGCTACTTTAAGTTTTGCCACTGGGAGTACCTTGTGCAAGATAACCCCTTGCTTTTTCTTATAGGTTAGTTTAACTTGCACTTTTGATGTGGAGATGTATTAGAACTGAAATCCGCTCGGGTGATAACAGTATGGCTCCAAAAAGCACCCATATTGGCTGATAAATTACTTGCTAATTCTGATAATTCTGTATTTATATTGTTATTCATTTTGCATCGATATAAGTACAGGGAATTCTTACCTCTAAATAACTTCCTGATGGCATGACTGTATACTGAGGAGTAATTAATTCTCTTAATTCTTTTTATAGATCCAAGGGTTATGTAGTGTCTTTGTGGCCTTGAATAAATTGTCATACAATTTAAATATGTTGAGTTGACGCGTGTGACTTCAAGAGCTTAGTGACCTAGGAAGAAATTTCATATTTATCTATTTTGTATGGGCAAACTTCTGGGAATGTGCATTAGTTCAGATACTGATAACTGAATGTTGTTCTGTGTTCGTTGATGTGTTTGCGATTAAAGTTATATTGAATGGCACTATGTGTAAATTAAACATAGCTTCCTGTGGTTGTGTGTCCTCCTCCATCTCTCCCTTGACAATATTTTCTTTTATGTGCATATGACAAAATGATAGCGAGAAGCCATCAACATTGCATGAAAGCGTGCTAAAACTTTAGCCAACCTCGAAGTCTTGGGGCTCTATGAATTTCAAGGCTGATGCATATAAGAAAGTTGCTGGACATCTTTTTAAAATGAAAAAGCATTCTGTCTTCATGAAATCTGCTGGACTCCATGTTTATTTTCAATTCGTAAAGTAAATGTCTGTAAAGTTTACAGGTGTTGGTAGTCGCTTATTACCAAATAGTTTTTTTTTAAAATACATGTTGGCCCTTTTTGTTCGTTAGATAAATCTTATTTTATTAATTGTATTATTAGGAATTTCGGGATTAGCATGACTGGAAGGGATGTAATTTAACTAATTAAGGCTTTGCTAATTTGGATTAGTGTCGCACTCTTTACTAAAGAGTGTTGCTTTTCTAAATTTCTTATAGGTTCTCCTTTTACTCTTTTTGAGTGATGAGTTGTCAGAGTGATTTTGGTGATTTTTCAAGGTCCTGTCTGTGCAGATCTCCATTGTCTACTTATGAGACTTATTTATGCTTATTTACTATGTGGGCTTGCGTATTCTGGATTTCTCTGTCTCATTAGTTTCTTTCGATAATTTGATGCTCATTATGTGACAGGAGAACGATGGCTTCCTCCATCCTGTTAATTTTAAGTACTGCTACGTTGAGAGTCATCTGAGTGTGTCTTCTAGGGCAGAAAATAAAAGGTACTTATGAAAGAATACTATTGCCCACTTGTCAATCGTGTAAAAAACTTAGCTGAATGTTTATTTGGATCACTACAGTTACCTGTTTTAAATAAGAGACAATTTTCCAGGATCCAACTGGAGTCCAGTCTTCACAAGGTACTTAAAGCTGTGCTTTATGCATAGTAGGTTGTCTATTAAATTGGAGACTACTGATTTCAGTTAGCGTCGCTTAATATATGGCTATGCGCCTTGGATCTCCTTGTGGCAGCAAACTCATTGCCTCTGAGTCCTCGGCAGCTAATTTTTGAGGTTTCATATATTTCCATTCTGCTTCATATTGGTCATTTACTGATTTGTTAGTGTGATAAAGTTGATTTTGAATCAGTAATTTTTTTAAAAAATGTCAACAAACTTAATCCCTATTTCCAGCTAAAAGAGCCCCAGTTATGGCTCTTTTCCTTCCTCTATCTGTCTTTCTTCCATTATTGATCATTTTTCCATTTCAGGGTCCCTCTGTAATTATGCATTGCATGGGAGTCACTGAGGCTATACTTATAGCTTTTTGTTTTATTTTCATGTTGTATATTGGTCTTCAATGTCTATTAATTACTCTGCTGTTTTGGTTTTTTTCAGCGTTCCATTTCGTCCATGTCCGCATTTCAAGTTAGTGTAATAAATTCTGATCCATCTTGAAGCCATAGCAAGATAAAAAGAGATGCGCTCAACATTTTTTCTTTTAAAATTGCGAAATATAGCCTAACGTTTAAAGAAGCCATTTTATGAGCATTTCAGTGTTAGGTGATGAAGTGTGAATTGTTAATATTCAAATTCTATACTTCTTCAAGCTGTCGCAATAATGTTTGTCCATGGGGTGAGAGGTAGATGTTCCCAATTGTGGCCTCAATACGCTATGACCACTTCTCTCACTTCTAAATAGAGATGAGGCCTCTTAGACCAAAAGGTCAGAGGCAGCGCTCCACTTATCTGAGAGGAGGAAATGTATGTTTGACTGCAGGATTCTCTGTTGCATCCTCTCTATTAAGGATAAAGGGCAGCTAGTTTGCTTTTTGTGGAAATTACATATCTGCTTCCCACACTCTCAATCTGCAATTGCACATCTCTTTAGTCAGTTAGCCCTACATTGTAGTACTATTCTTGTAAAGGACTGTTAAATTATTTAGTGGTTGGTTGTGCATGATTCCCTCAGAGAAGATAGCTTATATTTCAGTCACTATTGTAATCGTAACAGTGTTTGTGAATGGCTCTGGTATCTTCATTGAAATGTAGTTTTTCTGTTAATGAGCATTTTCAATTCTTAAAACTCAAGGATTTTAAATGGAGTGACTACACTTAAGCATTGCTGAAATTTCCACTCCAAAGTAAGGATCTACTGTATGCTAAAATTCTAGTTTTTTAAAAAAAGTGCTGTTTTTAGTAGACGTTACTGAAAAAGCACCTGAACCCAGAAAGTCCCTCCTCCCCCTTTTGTCTATATTATAAAAAAAACCAAAACAGCAAACTATGAGAAAAAGAAATTGTTGCATACCTTGTAGTAGCCCCATCTAGGTTGTATTTCCCTAGTTTATTGATAAGAATGTCATGTGAAACCATATCAAATGCTTTACTAAAATCTAAGTATACCGCGTCCACCGCTTCTCCCTTATGCACACGGCTTGATAGCCTATCAAAGAAAGCTATCAGATTGGTTGGACATGACTTGTTCTTTACAAATCCATGCTGGCTGTTACCTATCACCTTATTATCTTCCACATGTTCGCAGATGAATTCCTTAATTACTTGCTCCATTATCTTCCCTGGCACAGAAGTTAAACTGACTGGTCTGTAGTTTCCTGGGTTGTTCTTATTTCCCTTTTTATAGATGAGCACTATATTTGCCCTTTTCCAGTCTTCTGGTATCTCTCCTGACTTCCATAACTTTTCAAAGATGATAGCAAAAGGCTCAGATACCTCCTCTATCAGCTCTTTGAGTATTCCAGGATACATTTCATCAGGCCCTGGTGATTTGCAGACATCTAACTTTTCTAGGTAATTTTTAACTTGTTCTTTTTTCAGAAAGCCAGTGTAGAGATCTTGGGGCCTGTGGATTCTGGGAATAAAACTCCTACCTGGATGGGGTAGGATACAACTCTATACGCACAACACACACACACAGAAACTCACAGCATTTTTCTTTCATTATCTTCCAGGCCCCTCTCGTGTTTCCTGAGTGCTTTTTTATACATTTGCTCTTTGCCCTCATCTGTTTTTACAGTCCAACGGATTTTGGCGGGCTTATTTGTGTCTGCAGAGAGAATTCTGAGGTGAGTACACAAACTTGCTGTGTGTGAATGTAATTATAATCTGGAGAAGTGAATTCTAAAATAAGTTTCTTATATTTACTGTAGATTTTGGATTTTTAAAAGTTATTTCTTGCATTTCATCAGGCCCTGGTGACTTGCAGACATGTAACTTTACTAAGTAATTTTTAACCTGTTCTTTTTTTTTTTATTTTACTTTCTAAACCTACTCCATTTCCAATAGAATTCCCTATGTTAGGTGTCCCGTCACCATCAAACTTCTTGGTGAAGACCAAAACAAAGAAGTCATTAAGCACCTCTGCCATTTCCAAGTTTCCTGTTATTGTTTCTCTTTCTTCATTGAGCAATATATCAGAAAGTATATCTTGATGTAAAATATACTAGGGTACTATGGGTATATGGAATGAGTAGGCAGTTGGGGGTAAGTTGGTGAAAAGAAGAGAGAGACCAAACAAAAAGAGCTTGTGCATAATTCATGTTTAACTGGTGTTGCTTCAAGTGAGGAGATGCATAATTTACAGGATTAATAGCATTACACTTCTGGTAGTTGGCAGTTGTCTTTGGAGCTTTAAGAGGGAAGAAAACCAAACTGGGAGAAGTGGTAGATATACTGGAGGGTAGGAATAGGATTCAGAGGGATCTAGACAAATTGGAGGATTGGGCCAAAAGAAATCTGATGAGGTTCAACAAGGACAAGTGCCGAGTCCTGCACTTAGGACAGAAGAATCCCATGCACTGCTACAGACTAGGGACCGAATGGCTAGGCAGCAGTTATGCAGAAAAGACTTAGGGGTTATGAAGGATAAGAAATTGGATATGAGTCAATAGTGTACGCTTGTTGCCAAGAAGGCTAACGGCATTTTGGGCGGTATAAGTAGGAGTATTGCCAGCAGATTGAGGGATGTGACCGTTCTCTATGATTGGTGAAGGCTCGTCTGGAGTACTGTGTCCAGTTTTGGGCCCCACACTACAAGAAGGATGTGGAAAAATTGGAAAAAGTCCAGCAGAGGGCAACAAAAATGATTAGGGGGCTGGAGCACATGACTTATGAGGAGAGGCTGAGGTAATTGGGATTGTTTAGTCTGCAGAAGAGAAGAATGAAGGGGGATTTGATAGCTGCTTTAACTACCTGAAAGGGGGTTCCAAAGAGGATGGATCTAGACTGTTCTCAGTGGTACCAGATGACAGAAGAAGGAGTAATGGTCTCAAGTTGCAGTGGGGAAGGTTTAGGTTGGATATTAGGAAAAACGTTTTCACTAGAACAGTGGTGAAGCACTGGAATGGGTTACCTAGGGAGGTGGTGGAATCTCCTTCCTTGGAGATTTTTAAGGTCAGGCTTGACAAAGCCCTGGCTGGGATGGTTTAGTTGGGAATTGGTCCTGCTTTGAGCATAGGGTTGGACTAGATTACCTCCTGAGGTCCCTTCCAACCCTGATAGTCTATGATTCTGTGATTTCTTCTAATAGACTTAGAGGAAAAGTTTGAAGGATATTTGTGTAAAGTAATGAGTTTACTTTAAAACTAGATTTTTTTCCCTTTCCACAATGGGAACTCAACATTTGGGATCCTAAATATGTTAGAAAATGAAATAATCATGAAGAATCAAACTGTTAATCACCAAAAGAGTACACAACCAAATAATCAGTACAGGACCACTGTCAGAGGCCAGTGGAAAAGGGTCAAAACTAGGGAATCAAATGACTGGAGGTTTTGAAATGACCCATAGCTCTACAAAAGTTCTAAGAGCTGTAAGAGAGATTGAGAGTTAGTTAGGGTGCTAAAAGATCAGTGAACTGGATCTCCATCATGTCTGAGTTCCCCAGTAGAAAGGGGTTGCAGCTTCCTTATCCCAAACTCTCTGGCCCTGTTATAAATGTTCCTCAGTACCTTTCTAACTTGTGTCACCAGCAAAAGGTCCTTGGTGATCTTATGCCAGTGATTGGTCAGGTGTTGTGGAGTTCCTCTTACATGTGCCCCCTTCTCTGACCTTCTTATGTTTTCCAACAATGCAATCCCTCTCCCTTCCCTTATATGGAGGTCTCGTGTGATAAGCTGGTGCAGGAACTGGCTTTGCTACCTTTAACAGCTTTTTGCCACTGGAGAGTGACCTTGTGCAAGAATACACCCCCTTGCTGTTTCTTATCAGGTGAAGTTTACTTGGCACTTCTTGAATAGTGGAAGGTGTACTTAGCAGACTGAAGAATCCAGCTCAGGGTGATAAACAGCATAATTGACTCCAAAAAAGCACCCAATTGGCTGATAAAATAACTTGTAAATTCTGATAATTCTGCTAATTTAATATTGTTAACTTCATTGAGCGATATAGTACATGGAAAATTACTTGCAACCTCTAAAAACTTCACTGATGGAGTGACCTTATACTGATGGAGTAACCTTATATCTCTTAATATATTTTTATAAATATCCAAGGTATAATGTGTGTCTTGTGGGACCTTGAATGAAAATTGTCATACAACTTTAAATATGTGCAGGTGACAGTGTACATCAAAGAAGACGTAGTGACCTGGACAAGAAATTGCATATTTATCTTTATTTTGGTATGAGGGCCAATACCTCTGGGAAGTGCATTAGGTTACAGATACAGGATAAACTGAATTTTAGGGCTTCTGTGTTCAGTGATGTGGTTTTGCAGAAAATTAAGTTATATGAATGGCAACTATGTTGTAAGACATACATACATAGCTTCCATGGTGGTGTGTGTCCTCCCCTCCCATCTCCCCATCTGACACTATTTTCTTTTTGTGCAAATATGACAAAACTGACAGCAGAAGAAGAGCCATCAACATTGCATGACAAGCCGTGCTAAACAACTTTAGCAACCTCGAAGTCTTGGGGCTTTGAATTTAGCAAGGCTGCATGCCATATCAAAGAAAAGTTGCTGGCACATCCTTTTTAAAATGAAAAGAAGCAATCCTGGTCTTCATGACAATCTGGCTGGGACTCCATGTTTATTTTCAATATTCCTGTACAAGTAAAAACTGTCTGCTAAAGATTACAGTGTGGTAGTTTCCTTATTACAAAGAGTTTGTTTTTTTTAAAAAAAATTACAGGTTGGCCTTTTTGTACGCTAGAATAAAATCTTATTTTATTTAATGGTATAGGAAGTTGGGGGACTTAAGCATGAGCTGGAAGGGATGAATTTAACATAATTAAGTGCTTTGCTGAATTTGGACTGTAGTGTCGCCACTCTTACTAAAGAGTGTTGCTGTCTTTACATTTTCTTATAGGTTCTCCTTTTTACTTTATTCTGGAGTGATTAGTTGCAGGAGTGAATTTTTGGTGACTGTTTTAAAGGTCACTGTTCTTGGTGCAGATCTCCATCTGTCTATTTAGAGACTTATGTTATGCTTATTACTATGGTGGGCTGAGTATTTCTGGAATTCTCTGTCTCATAGATTCTCTTCTCGATAAGACTTTGATGCCTCTTTGTGACAAAGGAAGAACAGATGGTGCTTCCTCCAGATCCTGTTAATTTTAAGGGACTAGCTAGGTTGGGTCATCTGATGTGGTCCCTCTCCTAGGAAAAGGGTCAGACCTTATGAAAAGAAATACTATTGCAATGGTCCAATCAGTGTAACAACACTTAAGAGTGAAATGTATTATTTTGGATCACTACAGGATTACCTGTTTTAAATAAGAGACAAAATCCAGGATCCAAACTGGAGCTCCAGTTCAACAAGGTACTTAAGCTGTGCCTAACTTAATGCATGTAAGGTGTCCTATTGAAATCATTGAGACTACTGAGACTTTTCAAGTTAGCGTGCGCTTAAGTATATGGCTGAATTGGGCCCTTGGATCTCCCTTGTGGCAGCAGAACTCATTGCCTCTGAGTCCCTCGGGCAGCTTAATTTTTGAGTGTTTCACTATATTTCCATTCTGCCTCATCATATTGGTCACTTTTACTGAGTTTGTTAGTGTGATAAGTGATTTGAATCAAGTAAATTTTTAAAAACAAATGTCAAACAACTTTAAGGTCCTAATTTTCCAGCTAAAAGAAGCCCCAAGTTATGGCTCTTCTTCCTTCCTCTATCTGTCTTTCTTCCCATTAATATGGCATCATGTTCACATTCAGGGATCCCTGCTGTATTATACTGCAATGCAATGGAGTACAGCTGAGAGCTATAACTATCATAGCTGTTTTGTTTTATTTTTCAGTGTGTATAATTGCTCTTCAAAGTCTACTTAATTACTCTGCTTTTTGGTTTTTTTCCAGGCATCTCCATTTCAGTCCATGTCCCAGCACTTCACAGTTAGTGTAATAAATTCTGACCCATCTTGAAAGCCCAATAGCAAGGACTGAAAAAAGAGATGCCTCAAAACAATATTTTCTTTTAAAATGCAACATATAGCCATAACAGTATAAAGAAGCCATTTATATGAGCCATTCAGTCTGTAGGATGATGAAGTGTGATTGTTAATATCAAACATTCTAATAAGTTCTTCAAAGCTGTCGCAATAAAATGTTTTGTTCCAGGGGTGGAGAAGGTACAGACTGTTCACCAAATTGTGGCCCTCAATACAGCTAATGACCACTCTCTCACTTCTTAACATAGAGATGAGGCCCTTAGACAAAAGGTCCCAGAGTGCAGCGCTCCACCTGATCTGAGAGGAGGGAAATGTATGTTCTGACCTGCAGGATTCTCTTAGTTGCATCACTCTATTAAGGATAAGGGCAGCTACAGTTTGCTTGATTTAGTGTAAATTAAATCTGGCCTTCACACTCTGCAAATCTGCAAATTGCCAACATCTCTTGTAGTGCAAAGTTTAAGCCCTACTGTGGTAGTACATATTCTGAAGGCACTGTTAAAATGATCTTAGGGTGAGTTGTGATGATTCCCTCAGAAAAGTTACGCTTTATAATTTCAGTCCCTATTGTAAATCTGTAACAGTGTTATTGTGAAGGTGCTCTGGAATCTTCATTGAAAATGTATTTTTTCTGTTCATGAGCCAATTTTCAAATCTTAAAACTCAAGGGATTTTTAAATGGAGTGACCCTAAATCATTTGCTGAAAAGTTTCCACTCCAAAGTAAGGATTAAGTGGTATTTAAAATTCAGTTTTTTTAAAAAGTTGCTGTTTTTCAGTAGAGCGTGATGAAAAAAGCATCTGAAACCACAGAAAGTTCCTCTCTCCCCTTTTGTCCATGTTATAAAAAAAACAAAACAGCCAAACTCATGCAGAAGAAAAATTGAAAGGAGAGGGGGAGGGGAAAAGCTTAAATACCAATTGTCAGTTCAAACCATTTTTTAAGGTAAAATAATAAACCCCTTAGAAAGGGAGTTTGTAGTTCGTGGTTGGTATATCCTTAACTTCGTGCCATAACGGGTGTAGTTTTTTTTACTCCTTTTGGAGCATTAGCATTGTTGAAGCATTTAAATGAAATGACTTGCAAACACATTGAAACATAACGGAAATTAAATATCATGTTTTCAATTAAATCTTTCAATGTAACAGGTTCATCCCTCTTTTTGTTAACAGCGTTGTACAAAGACACTTTATGTAACAAGCATCACTGAGGGGCTCTGGAATATTTTGAACCTAAGTCTTTTGAATTCACAGGAATTACCCCATGTTAATAACTCAGCAAATATTGTAATTAGGCTATTAAAAATCTATCATGTGATTAATCTGAAAGGAAAGTAGCACTGTTTTTAAATAGTCTAATAACTAGATCATAACCCATTATCAATTTGAAATGTATCCCATTGGAAACGTGAGGGGATTACACAGCAGAAATAGGGTTTTTCATTGTCTGTGTGTACATCATATGAAGAAATATTAAAGGCGTATGAAGGCTCAGTAAATCATTTTGCTATTCAGACACTGAATTTCAGATAAGTGGAATATTTGCTGGTATTTTTGCATTTTGTATCATATTCCGAGACTTGAAAAGAATGGAATGTCTTTTTCCTACTTGCAGTAACATTTATTGCTTCTTATTCAGCGCTTGCTAGTAAAGATAATAAAATGTGAGCATAAATCAGCCTATTTTAAGAGACATCTTGTTTTATATAATCAACTTAGATCAAATACATTTTGAAAGAAAAATATTGTGCTGTTTTACATTCATTTCATCTGAAAATAACACAATTACTTATTCTTTTTATTTTTTTTTGTAACTGCCATGTATTTTAGTAATTCCCCCCCATCTTTCTGGATGTCTGACTACATGACTACATTCTCATCCTACCTTTTAGCTGAGTGAAAGATGTCTTTAAATAGAGGGGAATGCCTGCTTGCTGGATGTCACGGAAAGTTGCCACTTTCTCGGAGAATGGGTGCTCCTCTTGCAGCAGTCATGATTCACAGAATCTTTCAGCAGGCATTTCAGGAGGGTTAAAGTGAGGGCAGCTCGCTAATTCAAGAGCCTTGTTTGGTAGCTTTTGGATTTTTTAACTTTTTATGCAAAGCTAAGCTGAATCATATGCTGGCTACTGAATGATAGATCTGCCTTCTGAGTCAGTTCCAGGAGAGAATAATTTTCTGTTTCCCAGCAGTTAAATGGCTCTGTATGAGAGGTGGAAGGGGACTGAGGATTCTTATTCATCTGATCCCATGTGTTAATTTAAAGAGTATGACATTTATTTTGGCATACATCTCTATGCTGGGATGGGATTAGTATGACTTGGAAAGCAAAATCTCTAGTGTTTCTAATTAATCAAAATTATTTGTATACGTTAAGAAAAAAACCCACTCTGTCATTATGGTGTCTTCCCATGTTTATTGCTGTGTTCACGTTACAGTATCAAAGTTCAGATTTCAGAATTGTTTGGATAATTCCTGGGAGGTCTTATTGCTGATTCTACATCTGTCTTCCATCTTTGTGCTACTATGAGTTTTATATGTACAATGTCAGCCAGATTTAGGATGTACAGGAGCTTTGCCTGAGTAAAGAGTGATGGTCTTAAGAGAATTGACTATAGGTTTTAGAGTGGGACCCATGGAATAATCTCTCCGGCCTCTCTTTCCTCACTCTTCCCCATTTGAGCTGTCTGTTTTGGAACCCTGAGTATCTCCATTTGTCATACACTCCTCCGAAGCCCAGGTCACAGCTGTTTGTTCTATGATCAAAGAAGATTACGTTGGTTCTATTGTAAGTCCATCACCTTTTCTCCTTAATTAGCTGGAGAATGCATAGTCATATAACACAAGGCACTTCTTTATCATCAGAGAAAGAGAGCTTTACCTCTGGAGTATTTTCAGGCTCTGGTTCTGGGAGAAAGAATAGGACCAGAAAATCAAACTTAAATCTCGTGAATGACAGTGCAGTGGTGTGCATTAACTGTGGATCACTGAGCTGGTTTAAAAGTCTTTCCTTAAAGTTACTATTTAATTTTCACATTTTTATAATGTGATGAAGTGGGCCTCATGAAATACTGCATCTTTAAGTGAGTGCTGATACAAAAATGAACAAAACATCATCGTGGTTGCTTTTATGTAGTATTACAAATGAGTCATAGAAATTGCAGATGAAAGATACCATTCTTTTGCCAATGCAGAATATTCTCTACAGTACATTCTTAGAGATGGGCCAAAACTGGAACTTCAGATCAGAATACTTGGGAATTTCAGATAGGTTTGGATTCAGATCCCCAAATTCAAACCTGCCCGCATGGTTTTGGTTTTATGTTGGATCCAAAATGGGAAGGGGTTCACTTTCCATTTCTGGTTCACATTTAGCCCAAATTTTGTCAGAAGAGTTCCGTAGAAATTCTTTTGTCCTCGGATGGAAAAAATTCTTTTAAGAGCTGTTGATCTGCCTGATTGCCCTGTCAATACGATGCCATCTACGTTGAACCCAGACTCTAGCCCTAATTCTGCCTAGAACTTGAGCTCTGTATTTAATGCAATCTAGACATGGCTTGGAACGCTGCCTTTCTACCCACCTTCATTTGAGTTTCCTTGAAAAATTATTCCAATTGGATGAATCTGAGTGGAATTGTCAATTTTTAACAAGACTATTTTGAAGTTAATGGGTGTAATTCTGGCCCCACTGAAGTCTATGGAAGTTTTGCTATACAACCTTATTTTGGTCCCCTTTTGCATATGCACTGTGGCAAAGCCTTTAATCACATGATCACACACTATTTTATCCACATGGCACTCAGGGAATGAATCAGGGTTGGTTAGTGAATGAGGCTGGGATCTATAGGACCTTTGCCTCATTTGCTGAAGAAGTTGAAAGGTTTGTAGTAAACGGTGTGGAGGGTTGGAGGAAGAGAAGGGATGGTCTCCTGGATAAGACAGATGAAGGATTCTGTCCCTGCTGCTGTCACAGAATTCCTATGCAGAACAAGACTTTGCTCTTGATCCACTTGAGCTCGGTGGCAAAACTTCCAGTAATATCAATGGTGCAGGATCAGGCTCCGAATCCTTTAAATCAAATGTGTTGCAGGTGGCTGCTAATTGTATGCTCCTCATTTTCTAAGTGCTTTATATTAACGCACGTAAGGGCCTGAGTTGTGGAAGTACTGAGCACTCACAACTGCAATTGAAGTAAGTGAGAACTCTGCCCTGAGTGTATAAAGTGCCATAAAATGCTAAGTATTCTGAAAAATAAGGTCCTAGCATCTTCAAACGGTCACCCAAAATGAGTGGACACTCCTGACCCTAGTGTCTCTGTGCCTCAGTTCTTGACCTTATAAAATGGGGATGATACCACCTCATCTCAGAGGAGTAGGGTGTAGATAAATTCATCTAATGTTTGCCAAGCACACACCTATTAATTACAGTAATTAGTGTCACAGAAAAGCTAGTGAGTAAATTGATAATTCTGTATTCAGAGCAGTGTGTGAAGGGTATGCAGAAATAAGACACCAGACAACATACTGAATGAAGAGGATAAAATGAAACATTGAATAGCTGCCTATTTGGTGAGCACCATCTGTTGTATGCACTGAATGAGGCAGGGGTCTTTTGAAAAAAATAGTGTTTGATCTGGTAATTAAAGTCTGTATCATAATGCAGATGCACAACAGGGCTAATTAAGGTTGCACAGGAAACCTTAATACTGACATTTCCTACATTTTCAGTGCTTGACTTTGTAATTAATGTTCTTTTAATGTAGGTTTCTTCTTTTTTCTTATTTAATTCATTTACTAAACTTTTTAAAAAGCAAACTGAAAAAACAAAATTTCCATCACATAGAAACACATTGACTCCCACATTGTGTCATCAGCAGGACTGAAACCTTTACATCCATAGCATAGATCTCTGCCACTGCAACTAGTGGAGCAATTGATTGTCATTTTATACATGGACCAGCCATAAATGGAGATGAACATGTTGTTTGCCAGTGGGATCCATAGGTATTTGCTGATAGCAAAGGAATGTTGAGACTCAGGAATCCTGATTTATTTCCCAGGTCTGGTGGTTACAGACCCCTTTGCTCCCATTCCCAAGCCTGGCTCCTTCTAGTCTGCTCCCTCCAGCATGCCTTTGTCCACTCCCTCCCATCACCTGGCTCTTGTCAGAGTCCTCCTCTGTCACCCTCCCCTGGCTCCTGGCTGCTCCCATGCCTCCCTGATGTCCATATGTCTTCTCACTCCACTGCATTCCAGGTTATTTTCTTTTCCAGGTTGATTGGTGCCAGCAATTAGAGCATTTGAAAGATAATCTGTCTTTCAATTCTGGTGCCTCATGCCACTTAAGTCACTGAGAGGAGGAATTGCAGTGACTTTTCAGCTTGGAAAAGAGACGACTAAGGGGGGATATGATAGAGATCTATAAAATCATGACTGGTGCAGAGAAAGTAAATAAGGAAATGTTATTTACTCATAACACAAGAACTAGGCATCACGAAATGAAATTAATAGGCAGCAGGTTTAAAACAACAAAAGGAAGTATTTCTTCACACAACATACAGTCCACCTGTGGAAATCTTTGCCAGAGGATGTTGTGAAGCCCAGGACTATAATAGGGTTCAAACAAGAACTAGATAAATTCATGGAGGATGGGAATGGGCGGCAGGGGATGGGATGGATCACTTATGAAAGTTCTGCTCAGCCCTGGATGGAGTTTGCTGAGTTGCTCTGTGGTGATTTCAAATGTGTAGTCTGGTTGGTACATAGGAGCTTTGTGAGGATGGACTATGCTCATTACAGATGGAAACTGTGGAGAATTTAGCTGCTGAACCTTACGAAGCCTCTACTGCACATGTGCAAACTGCAAATTAGGATAGATTTTCACTGGAATGTCAGAAAGGGCAATTCTTAACACCAGGGCAATGCCTCTGCCAGATTTCAAGTCCCTCTCCAAAGCACAGCAGTGCTGGAGCTTCCCAGTGAAACAGTTGTAAAATGTTTTAACATCCAAGAAGAGTCCAAAGTGGATTGTTTGAGTGGACAGAAGAGTGACCATAGTGGAAGTCATGAGGACTTCATAAGCCTACCAAAAACTTTAGTCATCTTTGCTAGGAGACTCTTTGCATGCAAGCACAACAGCAAAACAAATATATATATACTTCTTTAGGAGGAGAGGTGCATTTATCCCAAATGCCTTCCCATTATTGGAAACTCCAGCAAGAAAGTGCAACAGTGCTCATAGTGATTTCTTCTTGGGACACACAATTCTCTAACTGAGTAAGCACGCAATGCTTGCTACGGGTTTCTGCCTCACAAGACAGGATCTGTTACCAAGGGCCTATTTCTGCATCATGAACCTGAGAGACTGAGCCTGTCTGCCTGATTTTTGAGAGGAATAAACTTTTAGTCAGAGTAATCAACACTTTACTTGCTTCCACAAAGTATCTTTCTCAAAATTTTCAGAAGTGAGTATTGACTTTTGGACCTCAAGTTTTGGGTACCCAGTTTGAAAAACTTTAAAAGGACCTAATTTTCAGAAACTGCTGAACACCCCCTTTTGAAAGTCTAGCCTTTTTAAGGTGTCTCAGGTTGGCCATCCAATGTCACAAGCTAATTTTGAAAATCTTGGCCTAAATATGAATAGGATTAGAAAATTAATGAGGCAAAAGTCTTCCAACTTCTCCTTATAACAGTGTTGTTTTTTCCTTTGTAAAGAGTTTATTTGCATGGTATTTTTGGAATCAATGATAGGCTCAGAACCAGACAGATTTTTAAAGTAATATATCTTTAAAATAATATTTGCACAGGAAAATAATTTGTAAGATGAGGCAAAAAGACAACAACACAGTGAGAGGTGAGAAGTAGTTGTAGAAGATGTGCCAATAAAAACATTTTGTTTCATGGGATCACTTGCACAAGCATGTGCTGCCCCATTGTTTTACAAAAAGAGTCTTCATTTCCTAGTGGATAGCAAACTGTGAACATCTACGTGAAAGTAATACTAAAAGGCACATTTTCAGGGTGTTGCCTGTCTAGTTCTACTGTACTGAAAACTATTGCAGGGCTTAACCCTGAAGTCATTGAACAAACAAAACTCCCATTGATTGTCAGTGGGGGCTTTGTTCATATAACGGTTCAGCATTGTGCTATAAGGATATAACTTTAACTTGAACAGGCAGAGCAGTTCAAAATTAAGGCTGAAATGCTGTCCTTTGTTCATTTTGCTATGCTTACGTTACTGTTATTGAAGATTTTACCTGCCATATGTCTTGCATATCATGCTGAGTTAAGAATTAGTTTTCAGCCTTCAGTCTTGGCACCTCCTTTTGTTGGTTTATATTGGGTCCTTAATGTTATGTTGACATAGCAATTTATGAAGTTTAATTTTATTTACAAACAAATTAGATAATCATTTGTAGATTTCTAAGATGTTATATTCATGACTTTTCAGTGAGATTTGATAAGTATTGATGTGTATTAACATTAGAAAACATTAAACCTGCTAATGACTCATCTTATTTCTACAAAAAGGCTGTTCCTGTTAAAAGATCTAACAGGATATATCATATGCAGGCACCATTTGTAAGAACCGAATTTCATTAGATTATTAAGATGTTTGTGACTGAAACTTACAACTTTAGTAAATATTGTAAGTAGCAGAGTGCCATTCCTGTGCTGTACTCAGGAGCTTTCCTCCTATCAATTCAGTTCTTTTTCTTTTTTTTCCTTTCTGTCACACCTCCCTCATTATTTTGGCTACTACAATACATTTTTGTCAAAAAGAACATTTTTGCAGCATTCAAACTGGATTAATCTGACATCTGGAAACTTTTTCCCAAAACTGAGCACTCTTGACTGATACTGTTTTGACCCTGACTGCTACATGTTCTTTCATCTGTATTATTACAGAGTAGTTGGCTGTCTTTGTGGGAATGGAAGCTTTCTGCCCTCTAGAGCCACATTGCCATCTCCTTTAGTTTCAATAGTATTGAAGGCTCAGTACCTCTTGTTGGTAGGTACACTTGATTGTTAGCCCTTTCCTTCACTTCAAATATTTTTTTTTCTTTTTACCTTCCAGAAAGGAGGGACAAACTACTAGAGTGTCACACATCCTGGCCATGCGTGCCAGGACGTCCATTACTTCAGATCAATTATTTTTGGATCTCTTCTCTATTCCATTGTAAAGAAGTGGCTTTGCGGTGATGGAGATTCTCCTAGCAGAGTGGAGCCTCAGTCTTGTTGGGGACCTCTGGTCACTACTGTAATACAATTAATAAAATAATAATTGAAAATCCATGGTAGTGATACAGGTCTACTGTATATTCTCCTCATGATACATGCATGCCACTCTACTTCCATTAACTCTGAGGGTACTTACGGAATATCATGATGGCTTTGTTCTCTAGTGCAAGTCTAATGTTTTAGTCACAAAATAATCTTAAGTAGGTAATATCTTAAAAACTTTTATATCACCGTGATAAATAGAAAACTGAATACTGGCTCAGTCTTTATTTCTCTCATTCTCTCACTCCAAAACTTCTGTATTTTCCTTGATTCCAGAAGTAGTAGTAAGGGGAAAATAGTTCTTCTAAAATATGTCAAATGTTTCATATTTAAATATACCGTTTCACCAACAATATTCTTAGACCATAGCTATTTTTTTTAAAGCACTGGCTTACTTTGGAACAGGCCTAATACTGTAATCATCTTGCAAAATCTTTGACTCAAAAGACATTTTTTTCTTCTGTGTGGTCTTTGTATTTCAACGTGAAAGTAGAGAACACTTTCCTTAAAGCAAACTTAAAGAATGCCATCTTTATACCAAGATTTTGTTTGATATACTGTACTGTAGGAAATGCTGTCAGCATTAACTTCTCAGCTGAACAAATTCTAATGTCCATCTTAACAGAAAAACACATGTCTGGCTGTTTTGTGCTGCTGAACAGCTCCGTAGGGAGTCATTGCAACAGAGTGTAAGTTATAGCACCTTTGCTTCATACCTCCACAGCTGCGCTGCGCTCAGCTCAGAATCAGGACCAGGACTTCATAACTTTGTCTGCTAAATCATTTAACTCAAAATGTGTTACAGTACTACTGGAATCTCACCTCATCCATGTACTCTGATTTGCAGAGACTCTCCTTAGATCAAAGGCTCGCAAAACAGACATCACTGTTGCAGCTCTTTGATAACAGTCACTCCTGTCATCAACTCTGGAACACAGAGCTCTCTGAGCCCATTGCGCTTCCCCTATTCCTTCACTGGCTCAACCCACCTGTGGGCCCACCATCACCGACACTCTCTCCTTGCTCCTCCTTCCTGACACCACATCCAAACCAGCCAGCCTCCATTCTTTTTCCAATTGAAATCTGCCTCAGCTCCCTCTGACCCACCACTCTCCTCTCCTTCCCTCATTCAGCTAGCCAAGCTGAAACCCCCCTGAACTCTGCTTAATTGGACCCCTCCCCCCACAGTGTATGTAGTTGTATATGTACACACACATGCTCACTCTCCTGCTTCCAATGGTGCTTCTCCTGTCTACCAAGCTGGGGTAGAATCCAACACCCCCTTTTGTCACATGCAGCCTGCACCTCCAGCCCTAAACTTCATTCAGCCCTCCTCAGCTCCTGTCAGTCACTCCAGAACCCCTTACCTTCCCCTCTGCCCCACTCTAGGCTGTTGCTACAACCCCTTATCTCCCTACTCATTTCCCTCCTAGACGTCCGTATTTCCTCATTCTACTCTATACATCATAAAAACAGCCATCCTGGGTCAGACCAATGGTCCATCTAGCCTAGTATCCTGTCTGCCAGCAGTGGGCAGTACCAACACCACGTGTTTCATTCCAAAGAGCACCAAGAGGGAAATGCAGGAGAGATTCTATCTTGTGAAAATGTTTTATGCAATTTAAGCATATCTCAGAGTCTGTAGACAATCTTAGACCTTCCTAAAATTAGTTAGGCTGATCCAAGGCTTTAGATTGGTTCAATCTGCCTTCAGGCTTTACAACACATAAAACTACAAACAAATTCTGAAAAATATGAGTGGAGCAGGGGATAGGTAGGATATCAGGAGGTTGTAGAAGGATGTAGATTGAAGCCGCAACATGTAGCTGCTTAACCTGAGTTAAACAAGGTAAAATTCATTCATTCTTAGTTTCGTGGGAATATCTTTTCACTTTCACTTTGGAAACGACAGAATAAAAAAAAAGTGGGAAAGTTTATTCTGGAAGTGTGAAAATGCGAAATGTTTCCAAATATCTGCTCTGTTTAAAATCCTTTATTGAAACAATACAATAGTAACATCGAAAACTTTTTCTTGTACTCATACAAGTAGGAAAGGTTATACACTGGCAAGTTTTTCTTCAGTGCTTTAAGGATAGTAAGAATTTTCCATTCTAAATCTTTCTGCCTGTTAGAAAATTCCTGCCAAAATATACCATGTGAATTAGCTTGGATCTGTGGTTTGTTCACTTGTCAAATTGCTTATGTTTCATGACTGCACTTTCTTCCTTTCCTTTTTTTTAATAAAAAGTATTTAAATTTCATCAAAAAAAGGGTAACGAGGAAAGGAGAAGCTATTCAAATCGAATACTTTTGATTTCTTTAATCATGCTATTGCCCAGTACCAAGATATTACAAAACAGAAAATACATGGGAGTATGAATTCTTTTTCATGGCACATAAGAACAGCCATACTGGGTCAAACCAATAGTCCATCTAACGGAATATCCTGCCTCTGAGGCCTGGTCTGCACTACATAGTTAGGTCGACAGAAGCTGCCTTAAATTGACCTGTTAGTGTATGCGTTTACACTACTGGGACCTTTACGCCAACCTAAGGCCTTGTCTACACGGCAGAAGTAAATCGAAGTTATCTAAATCGAATTTATAAAACCGAATTTATAAATTCGAATTAGAGCGCCAACACCACGAATCTCAAATCGAAGTTGTGCGTCCATGGCCCATGTCTTACTTCGATTTCAGGAGCAGTGCACTGTGGGTAGCTGTGACACAGCTATCCCATAGTTCCCACTTCCTGGTTTTCAGCCCAGTGCCTGCTGGGACCAAAAACATTGTCCCGGGTGCTGCTGGGTACAGCTCACCCCCCCGTTTGTGAAAGCAGCAGCCAACCATTCCGCGCCGTTTTTCCTGGGGTGAGAGAGCAAACGCCATAGGGGACAGCAAGCATGGACCCTGCTGAGACCATGGACCCTGATGGACGCGAGACCAGTAATGCAATCGTGCAAGTTTTAAAACAGCTCGCGCACGTCTCGTGACTGTCTATGCTGAGCCGATGCCTGAAAATTCAGGAGGGAGAGGGGGAGGAGGAGGTGGAGAAGGAGGGGACAGGAGGAGGACTTGGAGTTTGAGGAGGCAGCTGCGCACGTGCGACAGGAGCGATGTTAATGATGGTGATGAGAACGACATAGAGAGTGATCTCTCCCTAAGCCCAGCAGGACCCAGCATTTTGGAGAGCTACTGCTGGTAATGGGTCAGCTTCTGCCATTGAACGCCGATTTTGGGCACGGGAAACAAGCACAGACTGGTGGGACCGCATAGTTTTTGCAGGTGTGGAGAGGGGAACACGATTCCCAGTGGCTGCATAAACTTTCGCATGCGTAAGAGCACTTTCTTTGAACTTTGGTGGGACTTGCTTTCCCCTGCCCTGAAACGCCATAATACTGACATGAGAGCAGCTCTCACTGTGGAGAAGCGAGTGGCAATAGCCCCTCTGAAGCTTGCAACTCCCAGACAGCTGACCGGTCAGTCGCGAATCAATTTTGGAGTGGGAAGGATCTCACCGTGGGGGCTGCTGTGATGCAAGTAGCCAAAAGCAATCGTTTAGGCCTGCTGGCTACGCAAAGTTGGGTGACTCTGGGAAACGTGCAGGTCATAGTGGATATGGCTTTGCTGCGATGGGATTCCTAACTGTGGAGGGGCCATAGATGGAACCTCATATCCTATTTGGCCCCAGAGCACCAGGGCGCCGAGTAAGCGTGAACCGCAAGGGGTACTTTTCATGGTGCTGCAGCACTTCTTTGGTGGATCACAAGGGGTACGTTTCACCAGCATCCACGTAGGGATGGCCAGGAAGGGTTCATGACGCGCGCGCGAATCTTCAGAAAACAGTACTCTCTTTTAAACGACTGCATCAAAGGAATATACTTCCCAGACCAGAAAATAACAGTGGGCGATGTTGAGGAATGCCTGTGCGTTATCCTGGGTGACCCCAGCCTACCCCTTGATGCCGTGGCTTCATGAAGCCATACACAGGCAGCGCCTGGACCAGGTGCTCAGGAGCTGTTCAATACAGGCTGAGCAAGTGCAGGAGATGGTGGTAGAGTGTGCATTTGGGCGTTTAAGGGGCGCTTTCGATCATTACTCACTCGCTCAGACCTCAGCCCAAAGAATGTCCCCGTAGCTATTGCTGCTTGCTGTGTGCTCCACAATCTCTGTGAGAGTAAGGGGGATACCCTTTAGTGGTGGGGTGGGAGGCTGAGGCTAATCGCCTGGGCCTTCTGACTACGAGCAGCCAGACCCAGGGCGATTAGAAGAGGCACACCAGGAGGCGGTGCGCATCAGAGAAGCCCTGAAAAAGTGTGTTTTCAATCGGCGGGCAGCAGGGTATGGTGTGATTGCAGTGCTTTCTTGCCCTTGATGAACACTCCCGCCTCTATTGGACATCCCTGTAAGCAACCCAGCGTTCCCCCTTTACTTACAGCTTGCTGCAGGACTTTCAAAAATCAAACCCCACCCTTTCATGTACATGTGGCTGAAGGAAAAGAAAGCCAGTATGTTTTAAAAATCATTTAATCTTTATTAAACAGCTCAGTTTGTTATTGGGCTTTTAAAACATGCGTTCATTTTTAAAGGATGCATTCCTGTAATAAAAGCACCCTCCCCGCCTTGGATGTATGTGCTGATTAGAAAGGAACTATATTCAGGGGAGGCACAGATTTATCTAGGTATCCCGAAAGCTGTGCTTTGGGAGGAGGGATCACAGGTAAAGGAAAAAGCCCATGAATATACATTTTCAGCTTCATTATCAGGGCCTTTTGGTTGGCTCTCCATGGGGGGAGTGTGCTGGTGCAGGAAGCCTTCCCCCACACGCGTTCTAACACGTCTGCGTGAGGGGATATGGAACTGGGGAGCTTGGAGGGTGATTAAACATGGCTGGCAGTGGCACTCTGTAACCCCGCTGCTGTTCCTGAACAATCAACATGCGTCTGAGGATATCAGTGTGATCACGCACCAGCTCCAGCGTTCCATCAACGCCAGCGGCCTATCTTCCTCCTGCACCTCTGATTTCCTGCCTGTCTCCTTGCGCCACCTTCTCTTCTACCCTGCCGGTCTTCCTCTCGCCCTTCTCATCTCGAGCGTATCTCCTGTCCTCCCGTTCACTGGGCAATCTTTCTTGTATTTGCTGATCAGTTCCTTCAATCCACTATTGATGAGCTGTGGTTAACTGTGGCTGACTTCCATGACTTCGGAAAACATTTCGTCTTCTCGTTCCTCTTTTTCCTCTGTCTCTTGGTTGTAGCCTGGCAGATGGGGTAGTGAGTAAAGAACACTGCATCAGCTGTAATGGTGGAGGTAAAGAGACGAGAAGTATGTAAAAAGATACATTTCTTAGAACAATGATTCACTCAACTCACACAGCACAAAATCTATGCAAACCTTACGCAGGGACATGTTGATGTTCACTGCAAGGTCACATTTTTCATCTTTTAAATACTGGGAGACTCTGTCCCTGGGCTCAGAGCAACAGTACAGATTGCAGCCTTGCTGCGTACTACCATTATAAATTTGCTTCCAAGCAGCCATGTAAGTCTTTAATGTTTGTCTACACCCCTTCCTGCTTAAGAGCAATCATCGCAGCGCAAGTCCCTGCCCGGCCCCAGGCTACATTCGAGTGGCATTCAGGGAGCATAATGGGCCATGTTTTCTCTCCTAAACTGACAAAGCAATTACTTATTTAAACCAGGTCACCAATGAACGACAGAAACTCTGGTGAAGGAATTACAGCACAAGAGGCAGAAGTGAATGTTTAATGCCTGTGATCAGAGCCTGGCGCTTATGCATCTATGCTTTGTGAAGCAATGATTCCAAATTCAGGCATGCCAGTGCCTGGAGGCGGCAAAAGCATCTTTCAATTGGATGGACCGCTAAGGCAGCAATTGCCCCCAAAATTTACATGGAAAAGGCACTTTGATTTCCTGCAATATCCCCAATTCATGGAGATTGTCTTGGGAGGATTTTCATCTGCATCCCAGACATGTTTAAGGAACTTTTTCAATGTAACTGTAATGGCTTAAAAAGAAATGACAACGCAATGCTTAAAAATTGATAATTAAAAAACGCTAGTTTTTAAATATGACTGATTTAACATTTATCACCGCTGGTCCCTTCCATGGCTTCCACTTTATCTGTGATAGTGGCTTGATTAGCCTGCTGCAAGGTTAAATCTTGGGTCAGAAACAACTCCTGGCTGCTGTGGGGGTTTAAATTTTGAGAGCTGTGTGGTATCAGCAATTGTCTCCCTCATGTACCTCTTCCCTGATCTTCCCCTCTGCAGAATCCTCAGCCAACAGTTGAAACTTGAAATCAGGTCATCTGAATCCACGATTAAGGTATGGGTCGACTGGTAGCCAAAGCCCCCAAAAATTGCATGTAGCTCTTGCATAGAACCTGCCATTGTTCTTAGGAGCAACTCCAGAGATCCAAAAGGCTCTTCTGTGGTTCCATGCTGGAGCTCTTTCTCAATTCTCAGGAGACTGCATTTTTAAAGGCTGCAGCGTGATTAACTTGCTGCTTCAGAGCCCCACAGCTGGGACAAAGCAGGGGAAACTGATTCAAACCTCCACGGGTCTTTTCCTGTTTTACCTGGCCAGTGCATAGGAGTTTTGAGTGCTGTCCAGGAGTGGTCAGTGGTGATCTGTGGGATAGCCTCCTGGAGGCCATTAACTTCGATTTCCGTCCACACTGCACTAAATTCGAATTAGTAAATTCGATTTTAGGGTTACTCCTGTGGTTTAGTAGGAGTACTAAAATCGATTTAAATAGCCCTTTAATTCGAATTAGAGGGCTGCGTCATGTGGATGGGTGCTCCATAAATTCGAATTAAAGCCTTTTAATTTGAATTTAAGGCCTCGTGTAGACATGGCCTAAGTTGCCTCTAATGGCAACTTCTGTTTTCCAGCTCTGTGAGAGGCATAGCACTTAATTTGATTTTCATGGGTCGACAGCGAGGTAGTGCAGACACAGCGTTGTATAATTTGACTTAATTGGCCTCCAGATGGTGTCCCACAATGCTCATCTGCAACCACTCTGGAGATCATTCTCAACTCTGCTGCACTGCAGCCAGGTACACAGGAAACAGCTCCACCCTAGCTAAAGCCCCAGGAACTTTTGAATTCCCATTTCCTGTTTGATCAGCATTGGGAGCATGCCAACTTAAGCACAGCTGGTCATGGAGACTCTACACCCCAAACACACTCCAGCCTGGTCTACACAGGAGGTGGTGGATCTCATCATGTAGGGGAGAAAGGCTACCTGAGGAGCACACAGAAGTGCCATGTGAAAATAAAAGAACTTTTCCAAATGTACCATAAGGCAAGAGAGGTGAATAGTCATTCTAGTGCTGAAACCCACATCTGCCAGTTCTGCAATGAGCTGCATGCGATTCTTGGGGCTGACCCTACCAGTACTCCCAAAAGCAACATGGACACATCTCAGGTGTGTGAGTCTACGGACAACAAGGAGGACAATATGGTGGATGAGGAAGAGGAGGAGGAGGAGAATGGGATACAGGCGAGCAGTGGATCCATTCTGCCCATGAACCAGGAAATATTTTTAACCCAGGAGCCCTGTGGATCTCAGGACATCATGGTGGCTGACTGTGATGCCGGAGAGGGCACCTCTGGTGAGTATACAGTTCCAATCAAATTCCAGTTAAACTTCAGTGGGCATGCACATTTGGTTTCATTGCATGTTTACTGTGAAGAAAAAGCAAGGTGCTGCAGGTCTTTGTTTCCATGAGGCCACTCCAGCTGTGCAGAGGGTAGCCCTCGGAAAACACTGTTTATGAGGACTGTGATAGCCCAGGAATCCTCCATGGGGATCTCTAGGAAACTTTCTTGGAGGTACTCTGCAATCCTTTGCAGAAGGTTTCAGGGAGGGCAGCCTTATTTATTCCACCATGGTAGGACACTTTCCCATGCAACTCCTAAATTAATTCTGCTGGCATCATTTAGCAGCATAAGGATCAGGTTTATACTCAGATTCTTGCAGCATCTCCTCCCTTTCCACCTCTGTTACCCTCAGGAGACTGATATCACATAGGGTCACCTAGGGGAAATGGAGGAAGTTTTTATTAAAAGTGCTCATACAGCAAACAAAAGAGCATGTAGACACACAAACACCCCAGGTCTGGATTGCCAAACCATACTGCTGCTAATGTACCTTTAATGTGCTCAGCATGAATCAGCATGTCATTCAAGTGGCTGATAGAAGACTGAGGTGGGCTTCCTCTGTTTTTCTCCCACCCTGCCAGAGGCCCCCCATGTGACCCATTCTTAAACAACATCCCGTGTTGCTAGGGGGAAGGGTGATTGTTCAAATAGCTACCTATGCTACTGACATGAGTCTTCCATAAACTTCAGGAAAAGTGCAGTCTCCCCTGACTCAGGGGCCTACTCACCATGGCTGGAACAGTAAAACAGATCACTGAATGGGTAGGGATTCTGATTATGTTATGGCTTGCACCTAGTGTAATAAGGGGTTTGGATTTTTTTTTTAAATAAAAAAATCTTTGCTCTGGAAACATTGTATGTATTTACAATGGTTGCTTTGTTCTTTTCCATGTCTTAAAGCTGGAAATGTGTCCTTTGGCATGTCATCAATACCTGTACGGAGACTTTCGCTGACTAGGAGGAGGAGAAAGAGAATGCGGGAGGACATGTTCACCAAGATAATCAGTGCCTCAGGGACAGCTGACACAGAGGTCAGAGGCTGGAGGATTTCACTGTCTGAGAAGTTAGACATGGACATAAAGAGCAGGAAAGTATCCCAGGAACATGAGCTTGTGACACAGGATGAGATGTTTCAGACTATGAGGGACCCATCAGACACGTTGAGGCATCTGGTTGAGCTGCAGGAACAGAAGCAGGAGGGTAGAGTCTCTCTGCAACCCCTGCTGAACAGCCAGCCAACCAGCATCACCTGGCTCACAACCTCCCTCCCCAAAAAGTTCCATGAGGTGTTGGGGGAAAGTCCATTATCCCTTGCACACAACTCAGAGGGAGGGTACAAGGAACAGAAGGTGCCCATTCACAGACCCTTGATGGTCAAGAATGCAGTGTTATGTTACACAGGTGATATTGTTTCTCCCTCCCAAGCTTATAACCCCTTTTTCCCAAGGTTACCTTTTTTTCTTTTCTCTCAATTTACTTTTGTTAGTTAAATAAAATATATAGATTTGAAAAATAATTGTTGTTTATTGAGTAGAGGTAGGGAGATGGGGGAGGAGGTTTGGCTTTACAGGGATAGTGATGCAAACAAGGTGAAGGTTTGGGAAAGCACAGTGAAGACAAGCAGCTCACATTACTGTGACTCATTACTGAAACATTTTTTCAAAGCCTCGCAGATAAGCAAAGTCCCTTGCTGTGCTCTTCTTATTGCCCTGGTATCTGGCTGCTCAAATAGAGCTGCCAACCTATCTGCCTCCATGCCCCACCGCGGTGGAAACTTTTCTCCCTTTGTCTCACAGACATTATGGAGCGCACAGCAGGCAGCTATAACCATGGGGATGTTGTCTTCAGAAAGATCCAACCTTGTTAGTAAACTTCTCTAGCACCCTTTTAAACGGCAAAGCACATTCAACCACCATTCTGCACTTGCTGAGCCTCTAGTTGAACCATTACTTACAGCTGTCCTGACGGCCAATGTATGGCTTCATGAGCCATGGGAGCAAGAGGCAGGCTGGGTCTCCCAGGATCACGATAGGCATCTCAACATTGTCAATGTTCATTTTGCGGTCTGGAAAGAAAGTCCCTGACTGCAGCTTTATGAACAGACCCAAGTTCCTAAACATGCACGCATCATGCACCTTTCCCTACTATCCTACACTGAAGTCAGTGAAACACTCCCTGTGATCCACCAGTACTTGCAACACCATTGAAAAGAATCCCCTTCGGTTTATGTACTCTTTGGCAAGGTGGTCTGGTGCTAAGATGGGGATATGCATGCCATCTATCGCCCCACTGTAATTAGGGAACCCCATCACAGCAAAACCATCCACTATGTCCTGCACGTTTCCCAGGCTCACTACCCTTCATAGCAGAAGTCGATTGATGGCCCTGCAAACTTGAAAAACAGCAGCTCCCATGGTTGATTTACCTTCTCCGAATTGATTCTCCACTGATTGGTAATTATCTGGCACTGAAAGCTTCCATACAGCTATTGCCACTTCCTTTTCCACTGTCAAAGCATCTCTAATTTTTGTGTTGCTAAACTTCAGGGCAGGGGGAAACTCTGCACAAAGTTCTTGAAAAGTGGCCTTTTGCATTCGAAAGTTCTGCAGCCACTGCTTGTCATCCCAGACCTGCAAAATGATGCAGTCCCACCAGTCAGTGCTTGTCTCAGAAATGGCGTTCAACCACGTGCAGCTGCTCTGAGACTGCCAGCAGCAACTGTGAATTGTTTTTTTCCAGTGACTTGCAGCAGGGCTGCTTGAAGGGCATTGCAATATTCTGCGTGGCAGTTCCTATCTCAACTCTCTAAATACTGCAGGAGAAGGTGTAAGGTGTTTGAGATGCTCACAGTAAGACTGTATAACTAAGCATAATAAGGTGCAAAAGCCATTGGGTTGTTTGCCATTGATATGAGGGAGGGAGAACAGTGCATCATGGGAGGCCAAACAATGTTCCCATTCTCCCTTCGACAATGTTTTAGTCCCATGAGGCATTGCACAAACTTCTCTAAACACATTGCAGCAAGTTGTACTTTGGGATAGCTACCCACGATGCACTGCTTTGAGCATCGATGCAGACACTGCTAGTGAGGATGCACTCTATTGAGACAATGAGCATGATGTAGTAATGCACAATCAACTAAATGAATTCGGAGGCTCGAGGTCAAATTACATAAAGTCGACTTTATTTTGTAGTGTAGACATGCCCTAAAAGTGCCCACTGCCAGGTGCTTCAGAGGGAATGAATATAACAGGCTTTGAGTGATCCATTCCCTGTCATCTAGTCCCAGCTTCTGTCCATTGGAAACCCAAAGCATGAGTTTGTGTCCTTGGCCATCTTAGCAAATAGCCATTGATGGAACTATCCTCCATGAACTTATCTAATTCTTTTTTGAACCCAGTTATACTTTTGGCCTTCAATGCATTTCATGGCAACAAGTTCCACAGGTTGACTGTGTTATATGAAAAAGTACTTTTTAATGTTTGTTTTAAACCTGCTGCATGTTAATTTCATCAGATGACCCTAGATGATGTGTTATGTGAAGGGGCAAAGAAAACTTCCCTATTCCATTTCTCCATACTATTCATTATTTTATATCCTCCTATAGTGTTTATACAGCTGTCTGTTTACCCTTCTGTATGTTTCTGTTAAAATAAATAAATCTGGAAATTATATCTGTCATTCTGAATGTATTATAAAAATCCTCTTGTGGTGTATCAGTCATTATTCGCTATTATTCTTCAATTGAGATCATATTAATTCTGAAAGCCAAGTATCTTTTCCTTAATTTATCACTTGTTTAATTGAAAATTATTTTATGGGTCATTTACAAACAAGTTGAAACTGCAGTATGCATTTTTCAAGATAATAGTATAAGCTCTATCTGTATTACATGTGCTGTATTTTAAGATTCTCCAGTTATACAAGTTAATTATTTACACCATAATTATTATGGTTGTGGAATCCAGATTTGTGGTGAATTCTAGACAGGTGTCTCTCTCTAGATTTTATAAGGCTGCTATTATTATGATATCTCAGTGTCTTCTACTCAAAGTAAGCAAATTTATTTCTTCCAGCCTTGTTGGTAGGAACAAACTTAAGCTTATTGAATTTTTTCATATTGTCAAATGACACTCCGCTGTAGAACAGTTTGCTACAAGATGCACTTGTAAGCCAGTCTCAAAATTTTTCTTTACAATTTGTTCATGCTTATCATTCAGAATCTAAGTGCACATTTCAAGCATTTGATTGAAATCAAAACAAGTTTTAATACTCAACTTAAAACTGTAATAAGTACTCTTAGGCTGAGATTCTTAAAGGTGCTGAGGGGATTGGATGCCCAATTTGCATTTATTTTTAAATCCCATCTTCAGTCAATACCAAAATGTTAATACTTTTAATAATTTTTTTAAGTTACTGACCTGACCTTAAATGGGTGCTCAATTGAGTGATTAAACCAATTGTTAAAAAAAAAAAATAACTGCTGTTAATGGAAGCTAACAATGTTAGAAACCACTAGGAAAGGGATAGATCATAAGACAGAAAATATCATAATGCCATTATATAAATCCATAGTATGCCCACACCTTGAATGCTGCGTTCAATTCAAGTTGTCCCATATTAGAAGTGGAAAAGGTACAGAGAAGGACAACAAAAAAGATTGGTGGTATAGAACTGCTTCCATACAAGGAAAGAGTGAAAAGACTGGGATAGTTCATCTTAGAAAAGAGATGACTAAAGAGGGATATGACAGAGGTCTATAAAATCAGGAGTTGTGTCGAGAAAATGAATATTATTTACTCCTTCACATAACACAAGAACCAGGGGTCACACAATGAAAGTAATAGGCAGCAGGTTTAAAACAAACATAAAGAAGTACTTCTTCACAGAACACACAGTCAATCTATAGAACTTATTGCCATGGGATGTTATGAAGGCCAAAAGTATAACTGGACTCAAAAAAGAGCTAGTTAAATTCATGGAGGATAAGTCCATCAATGGCTATTAGCTAAGATGGTCAGGGACCATGCTCTGCATGTCCCTAAACCTCTGACTGCCAGAAACTAAGACTGGATGGCAGGGTGGATCACTCAATAATTACCTTGTTCCGTTCATTCCCTCTGAAGCATCTGGCAGCAGCCACTGTTGGAAGACAAGATGGACCTTTGGTCTGACCCAGTATGGCTTTTCTTATGTTCTTAAATGGTGTGACTACAGCACAGGGCTAGCACAAAAGACACCAGGTTTTATTTTTGGCTTTCCAACCAATTTCCTGAGTGACCTTAGATAAATCACTTAATTTCTCTGTTCCTCAGTGTAGTTACCTGTAAAATGGTAATAACACTTGGCTGCTGTAGCGAGGCGGTGTGGCTCCCCTCCTCCACAGGGAGGGTTGAGCCCCGTCCATCTTCCCCCAGGGCGGAACTTCCGGGCGGAAGCCCCACCCCTCAAAGGCTCAGGCGGCGACCTGAAAGTATAAAAGCCGGGCGCCGGCCTTCAGTTGGAGCCCAGCAGCCGGCCAGAGCAGACGTGCCGGCCGACCCTCGTCGCTGGGAGGCTGCTGAGCTCCGGGACAGGGATCAGGCCTTGCCGGAACCGACCCGCAGCAACCACGACCCTGAGCTGCGGGAACTACGAAAGCTGCCCAGCCCCAACTACGGCCTGGAGGAACCTTCGGACCGGACCTGGCCCAGCTACCCAGAGGTGCACCCCAGGATTACCTTAGCCGGACTGAGAGGAGCCCATGAACGGTAGACGACCCGGCGGTACCAGGAGAAAGTGACGGGGAATGGGAGTAGCCTGGGGTGCGGCTGACTATGAGTCAGAGCCGCAGAAGGCCCCGAGCCGCATGACTGTGTGTGCGTCAGGATCCCCACTGATCCACTGTCAGCTGTGTTTCGTCGGAGCCCCGGATCATGTCAGCTCTCCCTGTTTCGGACCTGAGTCCCACCCATCATCCTTTGACTGCCACTAGCGGCCCAAGCTTTACTAGGCCCCGGGGCTGGAACACAAGGAGTGGTGATGCGTTCCCTCCACCCGTACAACGCGTCAGGGCCTGCAGTAACTTTGCTGTGAAATGTGTTCTAGCTAAGTTCACTGCGCGCTCCTCTAATACGCACCTCCGAGGAAACAGAAATTAGGGCATCCTTAGTCACCGAGTAGCTTGGACTGAGCGAAGAATGTCTGTGTGTTTAAGTTATCTTAGTACAATCTTTTGCGCCCAGTAATCAGCTGTGACTGCGCCAGCGAAAGTCTATAGGCCATTGAGCCCTCTGAACCTATTTTGCCTGCTCTCCCTGCCCCAATGCCGAAGCCCAGAGAAAACACGCACCCCACCACATGCTAAGCAACTGTGCTGTAAGTTATAATTGCGCTCAGCCCTGTACCATCCCATAAAATATCACCATTTCTGTTCTATAGAAATTAACCCGCCAGCAGTCACCAGTCTTAGCCTGTCATAGTGATAGATTCAGTTGGAGATTGCTCAGGAAAGCATTTGCTCTCTGTTGCTTTAGTAGGACTCTTCTCTATGTGTACGTCCCGCGAAAGTCTGCCCTGATAACAGCCTCAGGTTTACCCACCGCGGCAGCACACCAAAGGACTACCACCTGCCTGTATATCCATTGCTAAATCATGCACTTCACACTCTTTGCTGCTCCCTTTTGCATCTGTACCCGCGTGTGGGTCTGATAGAGCCTTCCTAAATCATACGAAACTCGAAAACAGAATGTATTCCGTTATAGTCATAGACTTTATTTAATCCAATAGTTTATTGTTATTGTAGTGCCGCACTGTGGAACTCCCCTCACTTTCTCAAGAAAGCGCTGTTGATACAGTTACACCCATGACGGAAAGATTGTGGAAACTCTGTTACTGGCATAACTTGCGCCTCTTGATGCCCCACAAACAGTGTTCAAGTGCTATATGAGCTGCAAAGAGCGTGGTTAGGCTACTGTTGTTTAGTCTCAGGGTTTGCACGCATTAGTGGCCCTTGCTAAACCCCCTCTAGGGTGTGAGGCTCAATCCTTGAGGGGCCATTAGGGATCTGCGGGATGTCCTGCTTGAGTAGGGTGAACTAGCCTGACCCTACACTGAGGTCCCTTCCAACCCGTCCACTTCTCATGATTCTAGTAAAAAGACTACTCCTAGGTTAATTCAGCTTGAGCTAGCCTAACTCCCTACACACTGAATTGTGCCTCAGCATGAAACAATGCGGTGCCGGTTCAAGCAGTTCTCTGATGTCTGTGAATACCGCTTAGAGCTTGTGAAAATTCCATAGTTGCCATGCCTCTGGAACACGGCCGCCGGAGCGCCAAGAGTAAGATTTCTAGCCAAGAGTCACGTCGTCACTCGTCTTGAGCACAGTTCTATACTCCTGTGAACTCATGCATCCTCTGTCCTTTGATCTCCAATGCATCAAATGTCCATTACCTGTGCCATGATGGAGATTCCCCACACTAATTGGTACAAAGATCGAACATTTGTAGGCTCCGCAGACTTAAGAGTTTATAATTTTGTATTACAGTTAGCATCAAGCCGACCTCCCGATGGAAAGATCAACATAACGCCCTGAGCCGTACCCCTGATGTCTGACTCCGTAAATACACCTGACGTACCTGACCGCGTCCCCTCACCGAAGCGACGGATGTACCGAGTTGTCTAAATGATAATATAGCAAGAAGATGCTCTCTGCAAAATAGCTTGCTGCTTTCCTCTCACCTCCTCTACACTTTGAGGAGCGAAAATGTCCTCTAATCTATCTATTATATACGAACTGTGCGTGTCCCAGTGCCGCTCCACAGGACCGAACGCCGACAGTGGACCCGGACCCAGACAGAAAGTGTCACGTACAAGCTAACATAAAATACACAAGAAACTCCAGGTTTTCAGAGGTAGGCATGCCCTAAGAACTAGCATATTTGTCCATGTATGCTTGTCTATATTGCAATACTCAAAGTACTCTTCTCTGCGGACTCATCCCTCTTTTTATTCCCCATATCCACGGAGCAGTCTGTGCAGAACAGAAAAACCTTGATTTGTGCGAGACGAGTCCCCCGACAGGCATGCCCATAACTGCCAATCCCATGGATACCTTTCTATCTAGAGCTTCTCTGCATGCCTTATGTAAGCGTCCTATTGGTCCCGCTTGGAGCGTCTTCAAGAAAGAACCAAAGAAGATGAAGAGCAAAGTCAAAACGACTTAATGACATGCCTCTTCTCTGTGTTAAATAGGCATAAGTTATGTTCTATTATTAGGATATATTGAGCATCATGGACTATCTTTGCAAACATTTTTTAATACAACTTATTAACCAATGACTTGGCAATAAAATGAACGCAGCAACTTGGACACATGTTATCATATCGCACTTCATACTTTTGTAGGACCAGCTGCATAACAAACTTTGATTTTTACATTAAAACCCAGAGTTGGAAATTACTAACAATTCGAAATAAAATAACGAACACATCAATTACAATGAACAAACAAAGCACATTTAACAATGTGATAAGGAAAAAAAAACATTTAGCGTTAGGATCGACCCCGTGACTGAATTGGAACATTCGATAAACCCAGTTTCATAAAATGATGCTGATGAAAATGGATGGATGCTGAACGCGTCTTCTAGCACTGATTACACACCATGCCTGGTATTAGATCTGTTCGAGCCTAAACTAAAATGCATCAACGTGTAATTGCAGCCCCATATACATTAAAAATGCATTTATTTTTACCACAGAGAAGGAACGATTGACTAAATAAACACAAAAGCTTTATAATTTGCCTTATATAGGACAAGCCACAGTTGTTAAAACCAATAGAAAAATAATCTTCATTTTCAGCAGCCCCTGGCTGGGCCCCTATTGACTCTGTTACTGCTCTGCCCTGCCCCAAAAGGGTCAGAGCTCATTGTACTGTGTTTGGTGCCCCGCCCAAACCAAGGGCTGGGCCCCTATTGACTCTGTTACTACTCTGCCCTGCCCCAAAGGGCCGGAGCCGATTGTACTGTGTTTGGTGCCCCGCCGACCCAAGGGCGGGGCCACTATTGACTGTGCTGTGTCCCAGTCCGCTCCACAGGGACCGAACGCCCGGACAGTGGACCGCGGACCCGAGGGACAGGACCCAGCGAGGACAGGACGAGGCCGGTGTGGCTCCCCTCCTCCACAGGGAGGGTTGAGCCCCGGCTCCCCTTGTCACAGCTGCCTTGATGGGTCTTTGCAGGTATAAAATAAGGAAAAGATTCTTCGTAAGTGCAATAAGTTGTCTAATATTTTTACATTATCTTATTCCCTTTGCTCAATGAGGTAGCAATCCTTATTATGGACCAATATCTGTAAATCTTTTTTATAGGAGCATGAACAAGTATGACCAACTACAAATCTTCCATTTCGTTTTTATACCTGTGACTTTCAAATGACCAACTACTAAACGGAAATATGATTAAGTACCTAAACTTATTCTCTTATTTTGAGACTTTGTTTGCCAATGTTCTGCCTGGATCTGCATGTCACCGTGAACATACAACCCTGTGGAAAGATGTGTTTATAATGGAAACATAGACCCAACAAATGCTAACTTCCATAGCCAGCAGGTGCCACTGTAATTCTGAATGGCTTATGGTAAAATGTCATTAGTGGGATTTAATGTTTCTAAAGGGAAAAATAAAATTTTATTATTTATAATTGGCAATTCTTAACTTATATTGAATTGACTTACATTGAAAATGATTTATAATTATTTGGTGGTTATGTTGGGTTATTGGGAGTTTATGAATGTAATCCTTGTCTGAAACTCGCTAAACTGTGCCTCAAGTTGAAATAAAGACATCAGAAGTAAGTATTTGTCTCTTGATTGGTTAAAAACATTTATTTTATGTTTAATTGTAAAAAGATGGCTATTTTCTGAAACATAAATTAAAGTATAGGTTCCAGTATTTATTTTAATTATGAAATTCAGGGCTCAGTGTTTGCAACAGTGAATTAAAAACATCCAGCAACATGAATGTGGCAGTAAAGCTTGAGAAAAAGAAGTAAGAAACTATTAATAAAGGAGGAAAATACCATGATTTGCTCTCTCAAAAACAAAAAGTTAGTAAAGTAATAAGACATCTGATCATAGTTCAAAGAAACAATAATATATTTTAAGTAGTATTTATTAAAATCACATTTTTGTAAAAATAAAAGTAAAATAAGAAGAGAGAATCAAATATTGGATTTGCTTAGATTAACATCCTCCCCTCCCTCCCCCACACACAAGAAAAACAATACCTAGGGCCTCATATTCTTGATTTTGTTATTTTCATCAGCAGAGCCGTCCATAGGGGCTGGTGTGGCGCTTGGGGTGGAAGTGACAGATTAGTCTCTTCCAGGACCAATTGCGCTGGCCAATTGCACCACCTACGGTGCCCCCCAAAGTGCAGGGCCTGGAGCATGGGGGTCAGGGTAGAGGTGACAGATTCATCTCTTCCGGGACCAACCACGCCGGCCAGTGGCACAGGGCCCAGAGTGGTGGTCCTGATTCGCCCTACCCAAGGGATAGCTCTGTTAATCAGAATTGATAAATCTACTCTTTCTGACAGATAACCTGTACAAATAACATTAGATATCTTGGGGAAGTATGTTTGAAATATGTGTTAGAAATGAGATTTTTTTAAAAAAAAAAAAAAGAAGAGAGTAAAATTTTCCAAAGTGATTAAGACTTTCCAAAAGACATTTAGAGTCAAATTTTAAAAGGTATTTGGGCACCTAGTGGGATTGTGAGAAGTGCCTAGGCAACTAACTCACATTGAAATCAGTGAGTTTTGAGGTCCTAGTGCTTTTGAAAATCCCACTAGGTGCCTAAATATCTTTAAAAATCTGTCCCTTAGGCATTTGGGATCCTAAGTATACTGTTCTGAGTCATAAAGAGATAACAGGCTGTCAGCAAAGTCAGTGTAAGAAAATATTATGGTACCATGACACAGTTCAGTAACTATTACAGAGCCACCGAGATATCATTTGTCTAGGACAACTTCATTCATTTTTTATTTTCTTTGCTGTTTGGTGTCCCATATATAGCAGATGATGATTTCACTTGGAAGCGTGGTGGATTTTTTTATCCATCTTGAAAAGTGCCTTAGCAGGTGAACTTGTTGATCCATTTACTTTGTAAGAAGGGAGAAAAGATATAAAATTGATTATAGTCATTTTGACTAACAAGAAACAAAATTGTACTACTTGCACCTTCTTTTGTTTCTCCAAACTAATTGGATCACAGTCCTAGCAGACCAAGTAACTCTGTAAATAAGCGGATCTAGTTACTAAGAATATAACACCTTTTTATTTTTCTGTGAAATCAAAACACCTCTCATGTTTCTGTCGGTGACATACTGCTGCCATTTGTTGTTTCTCTCTTACACTAAACGGTGAGGAGAGGGAGTCATTTAATTGGTTCATTCAAATGTTTAGCCAGAGGGGTTTTGGAAGTTTGCAAATTTGAATGGAGGGGATGAAAATTGTGAGACAGATGGGATAAGAAGTAGGGTTATGGAAGGGAGTGAACTCCTCCCTGCTTCCATATCACACAGAACTCCTCCTATTGTTTCAGGGAAATTTGTGAGAGGAGCCATTCAACAGCAACTCTCTGAAGGATGCTTCCACATGCCCCTCCCAGTAGTTTGTGAGGACTCTCTGCATCACTTCAGGGTGTGTGTATGTTCAAGGGGAGAGATTCCAAGCTTTGTATGGCTGATGGCAGAACTCCCCTGTGTCCCATTGGACTCATAGACTTTACTTTTGCCTTCTCTGTGGAACCCTAAAGCCCTTCCTGCGAAGGGAGCAGGTGAAGACCTGCTGGAGTTTCCTAGGCTCTCTGCTCTCTACTGTGGAATTTTCTGCGGGAAGGTACAGTGTAGCCCACCAGCAGCTACAGAAAATGAATACAAGTTCAAACCAAAGAAAAACTTTTATTGGAAACCAAAACAGTTTTCAGAAAAGACACATCAGTACAAATTGATTCTAATTTCTTGATTACAAATGGGTTACATACAATAACATACTTTTCAAAAGTGCAAAAAATATTTGCACACACATTCTAGAAAGGAACGACTGAGAATACTTGATTAAGTGATTTTGAATTCTGGGTTTCCTGATATCAAAAAAGGCGGGAGGAAGGAAGAAAGAACTGAGGCCTTTGTTCCTTCTAAAGCAGCACTCAAATGGGTTTTGTTTGGTGCAGATTTCATTAATATAAAAAGGATTTATTTTCAGTAACTGGAGCTTTTTCTATATTACCAGGGGTGCTAGAGATTTTCTTTTCACGGCTAAAACCAAGAAATCTGTCAATAGTATTTCATATTTGTGTTTCCAGGATATTTTCCAGGTTCCAGATGGAGTCCTGAGGGTAACCACAGTTCTTGGCTATCATCATCTGTCATGTTAAGGCTGACATGAAGAGAGCTTACTTTAGTGCCACTTGTAAGATGTCCAGTGACCAGGATTTCTGTGGAAACATCAGGCACTCTTCTTGCCTCTTTTTTAGGGGTCTGAGTGTCTCTGCAGAGTCACTACATCCTAGTCATTGCCAACTAAGGGAGCACAATTCTTGCTAGGTCTAGAATGAAGCCATTACTTTTTCTTGCATTAATGTAACTTGAAAACAGCTAAACTGCTTTATTTTGGTAAGAAAAAAAATGCTGCTTAAGCAATTATCTTGTTTGCTAAATTTAAGCTGGAAATGAATTATGGCCACCATTACAGATGTCTGAAAATGTGGGGCATAATGGGAGCACCACACTGCTCTTAACTATATTAGTGTTTAAACAAACAACATTGAAATAAAACAGGATCTGGGGAAACTGAGGCAGCTGTCTTTTATCCTTTTTTTCAATGTGCTAGCTGCTGTATTACTCCAGTTGTATTTCAAAGTAAAGGGATCAACTCTAGTTTCATATTATTAGCTCTCAGAAAAATTAAGAGGACATGAAAGACAAAAAGGACCTCAGTTGTATATGTAGGATCTAAACATGTGTTAGGAACATATTGTTTTCTGATGTTTTTAAAATGTGGAACATTTATGATACAATGATTAATTTCCTGACAATTGATCTCCCAGCTTATCATTACTATAGAAATTTAATCATTTGCTTTATGGATAGTAATAATTGTCAAAAAAAATCTGTAGTGAAGCCAGGTCAGTAATGTTATAAAAGAATATCAAGCTGATAATTCAGATCGGGCTGTAGAAAATGATTTGAACTGCTCTGCTGGTAAATTTTGAAACAGCACGAAATAAGTCCTTTGGGATATGGGATGCCTCTTGTTTTCAGCATGAAAGCCAATAAGTGGCATTAATGCCTATTCCAGAGGGAAACGGTTACTTCGAAACAGCTAACGATAACAACCATCAGATGGAGGGAGAAGAGGAAAACAAAAACAAGGAGGAGGGAGAGAACACCAAAACTGAAATCCTTTTAAGTTGCCTGTGTCTTTGCACAAACTATTTGCTTTATTGGGCTTTGAATAAAACCAAACAGGAAGGATCTTAGACCTGTGAAGCTGCCAAAAATTCAGTGGTCTCTGGGAGTTTGACAGTTGAACTACTAGACCTATCTGGTATGTGAAACTGCTGGAAAGAATTGTTCCACTAAGGAGCCAGTGACGGCACTGCTGGATCTGAACAGCGTGTGCAGATTCCAGAGAGTCTGTTTCTGAAAGCTTAAAAGGAGCACGTGCAGTGATCTGACATCTAATAAATTGATCCAGTCAGGTCAGATAAAGCTTCTTAATTACAACGACCTCTGAGGGGCTAACACTAGAAAGCAAAGTCACTGCATTGATGAAATCAGGGTCGCATTTCTTCCATTTAGGCATATACTGCCAGATCCTTAAAACCCACTTTTCTTCCAAAGACCCACATTACCTGTTGTGAGTAGAATTAAACTAATCCTGGACTGCAAACCCTGTCATCGTGTCCTTAGCTGCAAGGCAGGAAAGAACATCTCAAACTTTTTTCAATTACATTTATTGTAGGTAAATGAACAGGCGGTAGTTTCCATGTTCTGCATTTCCTCCCTGTGGAAGGCATTTGGGAAGAGGGTTGAGTAGACTGAAAGTGCTGAATCAAAGCACTCCTAAGAGAGAGAACCTCTAGTTTAGTAAGTCTTTGAAAGATGAATCCACAGACTTAAGAGCTAATGTAAGACAATGTAAGTATTAAAGATTCAAAGAAAAGGGAAATCTTATTATTTGGTTTCCCTTCTAGGTAATTCCCTCCAGATTTACTTGTTAGGATAATCTGTCCAATGAGTGCATGCTTGGGAATATGGTCCAGTTGATGATTGAGAAAAAGAGAGGTAAATAAAAAAAACTAATATGTAGATAGTGCTGAATAAGTCAGGAGGCTGAAGAGAAGCTAGACTGTAGAGAGAGACTGAAGGAGATGAATAGTTCCATTAGGGCAGCTGAGACATTGTCATTACTCAGTGTGTAACAAGAACGTGGAAATTAAAGTTGTGTTCCCGTGACCTGCATGTAGTGAAGAACAGCTTCTCAAGCTAATATAGATGTGGCTGATAAGGCCAAATGAAAGTGAAAAATGTCAGTCTGCCATAACATAGCATGACCCCAACAATGGTCCTACAGACCACTTAAACATGGAACCACAAATAGGAGGAATAGATATGTGTTCCCCTTCTAAGACTTTGTAGTAGCCAACAGCAATCTCATTGTTAGTTTAAGGGCTGCTCTAACTTGTGCACAAAAATCTGGGCAGTTTAGCAATACAGCCTATCCAGTTGTCCTGCATCGTGAAAGGAAAACAGATGCCGTTTGTAACCATTATGTGTATAGATGATTTTGGAGAAGGGGCTGGAAATAGGCAGACACATACTGGAATTTCGGCCTCTGCCGCCAGCAGCAGATTCCTAATAAATAATAATAATATAGAGTGCAGTGTTTCCCAGAGACCATGCAGTGTTTGCCTTTGTTCAAATTTATTTTATTTTATTTTATTTTTATTTATTTATTTATTTATTTATTGGCTATCTTGTGCCAATAAATGTCTAGGCCATCTCCTGGACATTAGCCTGTGTTTGAACCACTTAACTTACTACAGCACTAGGTGTACTTTGAGAAAGAAAATGATATGGTCTTTAGGCAGTAAGAATTCAAGCATAATACCTGAAGCTAGGTAATGGCCAATAGGAAATTCTGATTATGTTGTTAATGTTATAAATGTTTAATTGACTCAATTCATCTGGCTGTGCACCTGGATATATACTGTACCATATGTTGTCTTTCGCTGTTAACCTTGTTCAATTCCCTCGTTATTTCTATTTGTTTCTGGCACTCATGTTTTGCTTCTCATCTCACATTTGCTAATAAACTTTTTCGGGCAGGGACTGTTGTTTTTCTATGAGTTCATACAGATCCTGATAGGGGCCTCTGTGTGCTACTATAATATCAATAAGACTACTAGTCAATTGCTTTCTACTGTATTTGGAACACCATTAAATCTCCTTCATTTCCAGTACTGTATATTATATATTGTACAGTACTTTTCATGGATGTGGGTGGCCTGCATTCAATTTTGATTAGACATTATGCACAGGCTAGATCACAAAGTAGTGCAGATGGTGTGCAGTATAATTTTCTATCCTGTCATAAGTATTCATTGCTATAAACAGTGCAAAAGCATCTGTATGAATTTCCTCCAGATATTTGTTGGTTTTGATGCTGTTTTACTTTCTGGAAAATTAGATAAAGAAAGGTATAACTCCAGTTTAACAAGACACAGATGGGTAAATCTTGCTTTTAAGATTTTGAGAGAAAGAACAGAGATCAACAGTTGACAGAGAAGTTTTATTTTTAAACTATTTTTCTGTGACATTACAAAGTGTGTAGTAGATCACTGACTCTACAAGAGTATATGTTCTGATACTTTTCAACGACTTGATATATTGCTCATGTGAGATTTTTAGCTGTCAAGCACAAGACATCTGTGTAACTATTTATTAGATTTATTGAACTCTCTTCTGGCCAACTCTTTTAAAATTTATAATGATAGGCTGGCAGTTAAACCTAAAGTTCTGGAGCTCAGGTTTGAGACTGTAACAAATTTGAGGCTGCTAAAGACTTTACATTTTTCACTATGCTGTACTCTGTGAACCACACAGAATTTCATAGGACTTACTTATCTAGGTAATATGATTTTAAAAAAAAAGAGAGAGGGAGAGAGCATTTCATGAAAAATATTTAAAATAAATGATTTTTTTATTTCACCTAAAATTTCTATTTTTTTCAACAAAACACTTGAAACATTTTTTATTTTTTCCAGATTTCATTTTGGTGAGAAAAATCCTATTCTCTCACACTTTATTTTCATTTTTTCCTGCTGGAGAGAAGAAAGGGGCAATGGAGTATGTAGAAATATAGGCCCACATTGGACCTGAGTGAACTGTGGCTTAAAATTTAGTCTGGATATTAGCATAAATAATAAGCTATCTAAACACGGTTTAAAAAAATAACAGTTCACCTATATGGTTCGCATTGGAGCACAGTAGGGGCTGTAAGTAGGGGCATTGCCAGCAGATCAATCATTCCCCTCTGTTCGACATTGGTGAGGCCTCATCGGGAGTACTGTGTCCAGTTCGGGGCCCCACACTACAAGAAGAATGTGGAAAAGTTGGAAAGAGTCCTATCAGAGGGCAAGAAAAATGATTAGGAGGCTGGAGCACATGACTTATGAGGAGAGTATGAGGGAACTGGGATTGTTTAGTCTGCAGAAGAGAAGAATGAAGGGCGATTTGATAGCTGCTTTCAACTATCTTAAAGGGGATTCCAGAGAGGATGGATCTAGACTGTTCTCAGTGGTACCCGATGACAGAAGAAGGAGTAATGGTCTCAAGTTGCAGTGGGGGAGGTTTAGGTTGGATATTAGGAAAAACTTTTTCACTAGAAGGGTCATGAAACACTGGAATGGGTTACCTAGGGAGGTGGTGGAATCTCCTTCCTTAGAGGTTTTTAAGGTCAGGCTTTACAAAGCTCTGGCTGGGATGATTTAATTGGGGATTGGTCCTGCTTTGAGCAGGGGGTTGGACTAGATGACCTCCTGATATTCCTGATATTCTATAATTCTGTGACATCTTAATTTATTCTAGAGGTGCAGAGCATCTCATTTAAGCATTTCCTTATTCCTTTCAAAGTGTAGGAACTCATGTCATTGCACTTTCCTAAGTGATTTCAGATTTGGCTCACACAATTTGGGTCTGAGCTCTCATCTTGGATTAAAGAAGATGACATTCTGTTAGTAAGTGTAGGGTCTTTTTTCAGTCAAAGCACACTCTCTGCTGTGGAACTTGCTCCCTCTGGTGGCTCTTCAAGCCAGAGTTTGACAGACTTCAGGGCTCAAAGCAAAGTACCCTTGTGGTAAAATTTTAATCCAAGGTTCATGATAAAGCCTATATACTGCTAGCTTTGCTTTGCCCTATACCAAGTTACTTCATACCTTTTAAGAGTGAAGCTTGGCTCTCCTCCCTCTCTATTCATGTGCTCTCAGTTGAGAGTACAAGGTATATAGCCCCCCATTTCCCTCCTATACTCAGAGCAGCAATCCAGGCTGCTATCATATGGCCATGAAGGGAGAGCTCTTCTTGTCCCTACCACCTTGTATATCCACGGTAGGGCTAGGGTCAGTTTAGCTCAAAATTACATGAATCAACATATTTATATTCGTTGCACCCTCCCTAATGTCACACTGTGAGTGTGTGCAAGGATGTTACTAATTTTGTGGGATGGCTATAGCAAAGAGAAGGGTTCAACATTTCACAGTGAACGTGGGCAGGGCTGTTTGTGAGACTACCCAGACTCCCCTTAGAGAAATATCCTATAGAATTTAATACTGAATAATAAACAGCCTATGTAATTTTTAAAGAGTAGCATCAAAAAGAACAGGAGTACTTGTGGCACCTTAGAGACTAACAAATTTATTTGAGCATAAGCTTGGTGCCACAAGTACTCCTGTTCTTTTTGCGGATACAGACTAACACGGCTGCTACTCTGAAACCACTCGCTATTATGTTACATAGTTCTTGTTAGAGTAATGTCTATATAACTCTGTTAGTTTCAATATTATTACATTCTTTAGGACTTTTTCATAAGAACCACCGTGAGCTTCACTTGAACACTCTCAGCCCCATAGACCCAGATTAATTCAGCTGTTGTGGAAGGCCACAGAGAGAGTGTCAGTCCTTGGAATAGCCAGGGCTCCTCATGTCCGGGAGACTTTTGCTTTGTCAGTTTTCCTAGTGAAATGTATATACTGCTCACTAGGTGGCAGTAACAACATATTGCAGATAAAAGATGAGATTCTGAAATTCACTTTCAAATAGTTTGTGCTTGGGAAATTGACATTTCTATTTCCAATAATACATCACAGGACTGGGTGAGCAGCAGATAAAACGTTGAATACGTACAAACTTTCATGTTAAATGTTTTAGAATCACACATACACATGCTGTGCAATGATGTAAGAATACACACACCAGAAATAGAAGAGGTTGAAGGGGACATGTCTATATCTCAAATGGACAGAGACTCAAGAATGTTCAACTTTGATATAAACATTTCTGCCTATATATTTTTGGTTGCACCAGTTTTATACCTGATGGACCTCTTAGCTGATTGCTTGCTACTGAAGAAAAATACACTAGATATAGGGAGATTTAAAGGTCTCATTAGGAAATTTCCCTCTTAAAATCACAGAAGATTAGGGTTGGAAGAGACCTCGGGAGGTCATCTAGTCCAATCCCCTGCTCAAAACAGGACCAACACCAACTAAATCATCCCAGCCAGGGATTTGTCAAGCCGAGCCTTAAAATCCTCTAAGAATGGAGATTCCACCACCTCCCTAGGTAACCCATTCCAGTGCTTCACCACCCTCCAAGTGAAATAGATTTTCCTAATATCCAACCTAGACCTCCCCCACTGCAACTTGAGACCATTGCTTCTTGGTCTGTCATCTGCGAGCACTTTGAACAGCCTAGCTCCATCCTCTTTGGAACCCCCCTTCAGGTAGTTAAAGGCTGCTCTCAAATATACCCTCACTCTTCTCTTCTCCAGACTAAATAAGCCCAGTTCCCTCAGCCTCTCCTCATAAGTCACGTGCCCCAGCCCCTAATCATTTTCGTTGTCCTCCGCTGGACTCTCTCCAATTTGTTCACATCCCTTCAGGAGGGGGTGGGGGCAAAAATGGATACAATACTCCAGATGTGGCCTCACCAGTGCTGAACAGAGGGGAATAATCACTTCTCTCAGTCTGCTGGCAATGCTCCTACTAATGCAGCTCAATATGCTATTAGCCTTCTTGGCAACAAGGGCACACTGTTGACTCATATCCAGCTTCTGTTTCACTGTAATCCCAGGTCCTTTTCTGCAGAACTGGCACTTAGCCAGTTGGTCCCCAGCCTGTAGCAGTGCATGAGATTCTTCCGTCCTAAGTGCAGGACTCTGCACTTGTCCTTGTTGACCTCATCTAATTTCTTTTGTCCCAATCCTCCAAACTGTCAGGACACTCTGGTCAATATCCCTACCCTCCAGCGTATATACCTCTCCTCTCAACTTAGTGTCATTTGCAAACTTGCTGAGGGTGCAATCCATTCCGTCATCCAGATTATTAAGGAAGATATTGAACAAAACACTGGCTGCCAACTAGACATCGAGCTGTTAATCAGTACCCGTTGAGCCTGCCGATCTGGCCAGCTTTCTATCCACCTTATAGTCCATTCATTCAATCCATACTTTTTTAACTTGCTGGAAAGAATACTGTGGGAGACTGTATCAAAAGCTTTGCTAAAGTCAAGATATAAAACGTCCACCCCTTTCCCTATATCCACAATGCCAGTTTTCTGATCATAGAAAGCAAGCAGGTTGGTCAGGCATGACTTGCTCTTGGTGAATCCATGTTGACTGTTCCTGATCATCTTCCTCTCCTCCAAGGGCTTCAAAATAGATTCCTTGAGGACCTGCTCCATGATTTTCCATGATTTTTCTTAAGCTGCTGCGCTAGCATTTGAAAAGGCAAATAGTTTTTTCTTTTTGCAACAATTGAAAATTCATATCATTTTCCCTTTACCCTCTGTCTCCTCAGTTCACCCACTTTCTTCCCCTTCCAAGTGGCAGGTACAAAACATTTTGCAGAACTTCTTAATTTGACACTAAGAGTGATGGATTTTAATGTATTTTAAAGTTGTATTTTAACAATTTTGTCTCCCCTGAATTACTGCTGCCAATAGAGCCAAATAGCTAAACCTAATTAAAATGTGTGGTATGTTTTACCCATGCTGAGTAATATCAAAGCTTGTGTAATGGCTTCATTGGTAGAATTTTTCTCTAATGGGGAAGAATGGCAAGACCCAGGGAAACTGCCAGCAAGTACCATCCCACCTTAAACTCTGATTAAACCAAGCATTTAACTAAGCATTTCGCAAATTATGAAAGGGTTTTTGTATCAGGAAAAGTGTAGAAGCTGCTGCTCTAAATATTTTGAACATTCAGACTTGTAAAGTCAGGAGGTGAGCAATCTATTGCAAATTCCCCTTTATTGTTGAACTCTTCTGGATGTTTCATATGTTTAGTAGTGTTCCTTTTTAGTTTCACTTTTATGAAGAACTTAGAAATGCCTTTCTTTTATATTTTCACTTTGTGATAAATATTTTTCAAAACATTATTATGGCTGTCATGGATTGTAGTTTCCTTCTCCCACTTCTTTCATTATCCAAGTGTGGACGTGGCATATAGTCAACAAATTTAGGTAACAGCTGCAAAACTTGAAGTTTCATAGAGAACATCTAGAACATCATGCATGTATCTGAAGAAAGTTTGTAATTGCAATATCAAAGGGCCGTGCTGAACAAATGTTGCCATTGTTAAAATGAAGGTCCTTGGGAATGAGACAGAAATGTTCACCTCATTAGGAAAATTATATGTTTTCTGTATATACTCCGAGGAATTTGTCACTTTTTTCTTCCAATAAAAATATTTAGAAAAAGTATAACTACATTTTTATCATAGTGAGTGCTTTGAAGCATTGGCTGGAGTTAGAGCTGCAGAAACAGGGGATTTCAGATCAGAGTTTTGGTTTGTATGCACATCTGTTTAGAAAGGGAATAACATACAGTAAACAGACATATTTCTTCATGGTGGGGGAAAGATGAGTTTTTTAGTGTTTATTTAGATTTGTCGGCAAACCAACACCCATGTTATGCTCTGGACATCCTTATATATTTTTCACAATTAATATTTAATAGAATGCTGATCTTTATCCAACAATCAATTAACACATTTGCCCCAGAAGATCTGGTAATAAAATAAATACAAACCCATCCACAACGGGTATCGTAATAATAAAACAACTTGTCCCACCCTGCGAATCAAGAAAGTCAACAAATATGGACTGTGATGTGCCAAGATTTGGCAAATTCTAGAGCTTGAGGACTCCTCATGGAGCATGACCAACCAACAGTTCTCTCTCTTCTGCCCAGGATGCTCCAGCTCCGTTGCTTCTACCCATTGTAACAATAGCAGTATGGCCTGCGGGGAGATACACCCCTTATGCAACCTAGTTTTAAACTATTTAGGGCTTGAATTCTACCCTGAAACCTACTGAGCTAACAATAAATGGAATGAGAGTTTTGCAACAATTTTTTCCTATTTTTTGGTCACCGAATTTAATTTTTTTCTGACAAGATCTCCTACGGGTAATCAGTGAAGATCCCAGGGTTCTGATGTCATCTGATCCTGCAGTGAGCTGCTATTTAATTCTAGAGCTGTTTGTAGCCTCAGGAGCAATTTGGCCTAAAGGTCTAATGCAATCATTGGATATATAAACAGAAATATCAAGTAGGAATACAGAGATTATATTACTTCTCTATTTGATGCTATTGCTCATGGAATACTTTGTCCGTTTCTGATGGCCACAATTCAAGAAGGATATTAATTCATTGGAAAAATCAAAAAGAGCCTTGAGAATGATTAAAGAAATGGAAAGTGTACCTTATAGTGATAGACTCCAGAAGCTCAATCACTTTATCTTCTTTTTGTTAAGCTAAATAGGTGATTTGATCTGTCTACATTGGGAACAGAAAATTGATAACAGAGGGCTCTTTAGTCTAGCAGACAAAGGTGTGATATGGTCCAGTGGCTGGAAGTTGAAGCTAGTCAAATTCCAACTCAAAATAAAGTGCATATTCTTTAACAGTGAGGATAATTAACCATTGGAACAATTTACCAAGGGTTATGGTGGATTATCCAAATCTAGATATTTTTTAAATCATGATTGGATGGTGCTGCTTGTTTTTATGATATGCTCTATTTCAAACAGGAATTAATTTAGGGAAGCTTTATGGCCTGTTTTCTATACAGGAGGTCAGACTAGATGACCACAGTGATCCCTTCTGGCCTAATAATCCGTGAATCCTGTATTCTGAGGTCATGACTTCTACTTGTTCCTCGCTTCCCATCTTTCTACTTTCACAAACTTTTCTCCCAGTCTGCCATCATTATCAATCCCCTTCTCTCTCATTAGTGATATCTGTCCTAACCCAGGCTTCCAACATATAAGCACACTTTCCTCAGCCTTCCCATCTCTGCTTCCCCTTTCTCCCTCATCTGTCATTATGCTGACATTTCCATCCTTCCCAATTGCCTTCTTCTGTTCATTCTGCAACACCCATTCTAGCTTAAAATAAGAAAATGAGAAATACCAATAAGACTTGCATATAATAAACTGATCTTCTTACGATGATCCTTGCCTCTTCCCTTTCCTATCTCCTTTCTCCCTCGCTTCCTTTCATTTGTGGTGTCATATCTCAAAATAGATTGTAAACTCTTGGGGCAGAAATATGTCATGTTTTTCTGCTGCAAGTTCATTCTAGCTGTTCATACAAGAGAGACTGATCTGCCACGGAGGGATGAGGTGACCTTTAGATTAGCAAAGAGGCCTCTTTCTTTTTCAATCCGAATACAAAAGTTCTTTGAGATTTATAGATGGGTATTGTTATTATTCATTATTATATGAAGACTTTTGTTTAAACTCTGTCTTTTTTTCTCAAATATACAAATAGCATCTGCAAATCTCTTTGTAGGTAAAAATTACATAGATTGCATAAGATCTTAGTTGCTTTACAGTTTAAAAAAGATATCGATAGCTAAATTATATGTTTTATGAATTGAAAGAGGGTTTAAATCACATTCCTAAATACTACTTTTAATTGCAAGAAATGATTACCATCTCAAAAGCCACCTGAAACAAGCTATAAATTGGCAGCTCATAGCTTGTGGTATTTGGTTGAGTTCTAGAATGCATTTCTTCTCAGTCAAACCATACAAATGGTTGGTACAGTCCTTATAATTCATAAGAACATAAGAACGGCCGTACCAGGTCAGATCAAAGGTCCATCTAGCCCAGTATCTGTCTACCGAGAGTGGCCAATGCCAGGTGCCCCAGAGGGAGTGAACCTAACAGGCAATGATCAAGTGATCTCTCTCCTGCCATCCATCTCCATCCTCTGATGAACAGAGGCTAGGGACACCATTCTTTACCCTTCCTGGCTAATAGCCATTTATGGACTTAGCCACCATGAATTTATCCAGTTCCCTTTTCATTGTATAGTCCCAGCCTCACAACCTCCTCAGGTAAGGAGTTCCACAAGTTGACTGTGCGCTGTGTGAAGAAGAACTTCCTTTTATTTGTTTTAAACCTGCTACCTATTAATTTCATTTGTGACCCCTAGTTCTTGTATTATGGAATAAGTAAATAACTTTTCCTTATCCACTTTCTCAACATCACTCATGATTTTATATACCTCTATCATATCCCCCTTAGTCTCCTCTTTTCCAAGCTGAAGAGGCCTAGCCTCTTTAATCTTTCCTCATATGGGACCCTCTCCAAACCCCTAATCATTTTAGTTGCCCTTTTCTGAACCTTTTCTAGTGCTAGAATATCTTTTTTGAGGCGAGGAAACCACATCTGTACACAGTATTGAGATGTGGGCGTACCATGGATTTATATAAGGGCAATAATATATTCTCAGTCTTATTCTCTATCCCCTTTTAATGATTCCTAACATCCTGTTTGCTTTTTTTTGACCGCCTCTGCACACTGCGTGGACATCTTCAGAGAACTATCCACGATGACGCCAAGATCTTTTTCCTGACTCGTTGTAGCTAAATTAGCCCCCATCATATTGTATGTATATTAGGTTATTTTTTTCCAATGTGCATTACTTTACATTTATCCACATTAAATTTCATTTGCCATTTGTTGCCCAATCACTTAGTTTTGTGAGATCTTTTTGAAGTTCTTCACAATCTGCTTTGGTCTTAACTATCTTGAGTAGTTTAGTATCATCTGCAACTTTGCCACCTCACTGTTTACCCCTTTCTCCAGATCATTTATGAATAAATTGAATAGGATTGGTCCTAGGACTGACCCTTGGAGAACACCACTAGTTACCCCTCTCCATTCTGAGAATTTACCATTAATTCCTACCCTTTCTTCCTGTCTTTTAGCCAGTTCTCAATCCATGAAAGGACCTTCCCTTTTATCCCATGACAGCTTAATTTACGTAAGAGCCTTTGGTGAGGGACCTTGTCAAAGGCTTTCTGGAAATCTAAGTACCTATGTCCACTGGATCCCCCTTGTCCACATGTTTGTTGACCCTTCAAAGAACTCTAATAGATTAGTAAGACACGATTTCCCTTTACAGAAGCCATGTTGACTATTGCTCAACAGTTTATTTTTCTATGTGTCTGACAATTTTATTCTTAACTATTGTTTCGACTAATTTTCCCTCGGTACCGACGTTAGACTTACCGGTCTGTAATTGCCGGATCACCTCTAGAGCCCTTTTTAAATATTGGTTACATTAGCTAACTTCCAGTCATTGGTACCGAAGTCGATTTAAAGGACAGGTACAAACCTTAGTTAATAGTTCCGCAACTTCATATTGAGTTCTTTCAGAACTCTTGGGTGAATGCCATCTGGTCCCGTGACTTGTTAATGTTGAGTTTATCAATTAATTCCAAAACCTCCTCTAGTGACACTTCAATCTGTGACAGTTCCTCAGATTTGTCACCTACAAAAGCCAGCTCAGGTTTGGGAATCTCCCCACATCCTCAGCCGTGAAGATTGAAGCAAAAGAATCCATTTAGTTCTCCACATGACTTTATCGTCTTTAAGTGCACCTTTTGTATTTCGATCATCAAGGGCCCCTGGTTGTTTAGCAGGCTTCCTGCTTCTGATGTACTTAAAAACATTTGTTATTACCTTTGAGTTTTTGGCTAGCCGTCTTCAAACTCCTCTTTGGCTTTCTTATTACACTCTTGCACTTAAGCTGGCAGTTTATGCTCCTTTCTATTTGCTCACTAGGATTTGACTTCCACTTTTTAAAGGAAGTCTTTTTATCTCTCACTGCTTCTTTTACATGGTTGTTAAGCCACGGTGCTCTTTTTTAGTTCTTTTACTGTTTCTTAATTTGGGGTATACATTGAAGTGGTCTTATTATGGTTTCTTAAAAAGGGCCCATAAACTTGCAGGATTTCACTTTAGCACTGTACCTTGATGTGTAAGCTGTTTTAACTAAACCCCCTCATTTTTGTGCTATTGTCCCCCTTTGAAATTAAATTGCACAGTGTTGTGGGCTTTGGGGGTTCTTCCCCTGGACAGGGATTGTTGAATTGTATTTGTTTATTGGTCACGATTTCAATCGGTCCTGCTATAGGTTTACCTCTTGGGACCCAGCTCCTTCGCTCCATTCAGGAATTAAATCTAGAGTTGCCTCTCCCTTGTGGGTTTCCGTACCAGCTTGCTCCATTGAAGCAGGTCATTTAAAGTATGAGAAATTATCTCTGATTTCATCCTGAAGTGAATGTTTCCCATAATATGGGGGATAATTGAAATCCCCACTTATTTTGGGTTTTATTTTGATAGGCCTCTCTGTTTCCCTTAGCATTTTCTCATTCACTTACTGGTTCCTTGATTCAGGTGTCGGGAACTGATTGTTAGTCTGCAGAACGAGAAGACTGAGGGGGATTTGATAGCTGCTTTCAAACTACCTGAAAGGGGGTTCCCAACGATAATAAGAATCCCTTTAATGTATATTTTATGAGGAGCCATGAAAAATTTCTTATCCATAGCATTCTATGGAACATGTGGATTCGCTTAAGTTTTTACTTTCATTTGAACTACTTTTCTTTTCACATATAGTTGCCACTTCTTCCCTCACCCCCCCCCCGCCGAACCTTGTTCTGTCTTCCGGATTATTTTTGTACCGCGGATGGATTGATGTCTCCACGCGGTATTGCTCTAGTCGCACCAGAGTTTCTGTGTATGCCCTAATTATATTTAATCCTATCCTTTATATCCACGAGGCATCCATAGTTGTACCTCTTCTCCTCTTATTAGATCTTCTGGCATTTGTGTACAAAAGCACTTTAAAAACTTGTCCCCGTTTATTTGTCTGCTCTTTTCTGATGTGCCAGATTTCTTTTTACGTGACTGTTATCAATCTGATCCAGCCCTTACATTTATCCACTTCCGTTACTTCTCTGCTCCTTGACTATAACCTGGACATTTCCCTATTCATCAGGGAACTCTCCCCTTAGGGAAGTTTCTGTGTCGATTCCACCTGTTCCTCTTGCAGCAGTCGGGCTTTTCCCCTATTTCCTCCTAGTTTTAAAACTCCCTCTAACACCTTTTTAATGTTTTGTGTACCAGAAGTCTGGCGTTTCCAACTTTGGTTGGTGAGCCCAATTCTCTCCGTATAGGCTTCCCCCCAATCCCAGAAGTTTTCCCCATTCTAATGAATGTAAAAACCCCTCCTCTCTACCACCGTCGTCTTCATCCACGCATTGAGACTCTGAAGCTCTGCCTGCCTACCTGGCCCTGCACTGTGGAACTGGAAGTATTTCTGAGATGCACCATTAGAGGCCTGGATTTCAGGTCTCTTCCCAGCAGCCTAATTTGGCTTCCAGGGACAATCTCTCCTACAATTTCCCCTATGTCATTGTAGCCTACATGTACCACGACCACGGCTCCTTTCCCCGCATTACACATTAAGTCTGTCTTTCTAGATGCCTCGAGAGATCCGGCAAACCTTCGCCACCCAGGCAGGCAAGTCACCGTATGGTTCTCCCGGTCATCACCACCCAGCTATCCTATGGTTCTAAGGGATTCGTATCTCCCGATTACTTAGCCAAACCTGCCTTTTTCTAAAACTTTGGAGTTCCTCCCCGGAGAGGTACTCAGTGCGAGAGACAACCCCAGAACCATCATGAGAAGAGGAGAAAGGTCCCAACTTATGGGAGTTCCCTCTGCCCCTCCGCATTGACTTGCTGTGCTTCCCTGGGCTTTTCTTTTCCTCTCAACGCACAGAAGCTGTCTGAGGCGGAGGTGGGGACATTCTACAGTTTGGTCCCGGAAGCCTCATCCACATACCTCTTCTTCCCTCCACTTTAACTGCTCCAGTTCACCAACCTCTGGGCCTCCAAAGTCCATACGTGTGTTGAAGATGCAGCGGCTCCTGCACTGACTGACACATACACCACCCGCCCACAAGGCAGGGGATCATACCATGCATACATCGAATACAATAAAACCTGGATAGCCACCCGGAGGCTTCTGCTGCTGGGCTTTCTGCCTGCATGTACTCCTAGTGATATAGAAAGGTGGTTCTAACGAAAGAGGTTTTGGGAAAGTGGGTTTTTTGGGGGAATTTTATTAGGTTTTAAGGGGAGGGGGGTCTTCAAAGTCTTTTTTAAACCCCCCCCAAGGGGAATGGAGGTGGCCCACCAAAGGGACCCCCCTCCCTCCCACTTCACTTCCGAACTTCCCTTGCAAAACTCCCTGTTGTGGCAAAGCACCTAGGTCACTTGGGTGCGGCTTTATAAAAGCCCGGCCTTGAGTTAATGTTTCCCACCCTTACTGATTAAGGCTTAGCCATATTACCAGAGGTTCAGCTTTCAAACCTTCCTTTGAAGCTCATGGGCCTCCAGAGACTGCGAGCCATCTAGCCACACTGTCCTTCAAAACAAAACAAGACTGACAACAACAGCTTCCAATGACACAGCACACAGCAAGTAACCCGTCAAACAACAACACACACACTTACAGACAGTCACTATTATCCGGGACAGATGCTGTATTTGCTTCCTGGCCGTTCAACTCTGGATGAAACTCTCCATTGGCGAAACATATACAAAATTTCCTTGTTCTATGTGGGGCACCATCCCCTGTCACTTGTTGCATGGGGCTTTAAGGCTGCCTGAGTTTAATGGCCCCGCCCTCTGATTAAGGCTCAGCCAATTACCAGAAGCTTCAAGTTTCAAACCTTCCTTTGAAAGGGTCACGGCCTCCAACTGCCAGCCACAGGCACAACGGTCCTTTTCAAAAAACAAAGTGACAAACACAAGTCGACAGAGGGCAACATAACCCTTCAAAAACCACACAAACACAAACACACACACACACACACTACAGACACTCACTTACCCCACAGATGCTGTATTTGCTCCTCCTTCACCTGGAGAACTCCCTTGCAAAACTCCCTGTTAGCAGCCCCTGGTCGCCATTCAATTCAATCAAGTAGCTAACCTTTAAGAACCATTAACAGCATTAAAACATATTGATTCTGAACTCTGGACTGACAGACATCCTGCCAAAAATAAATCTCCTTAAAAACATGTGTACATGCATTGAAGATCTGGATATAGCTGGGATACAAGTATAGTGGCTCTACAGGCCTGATCTAAAGCCCACTGAAATTAATAGAAGTTTGTTTGTTTTTTTCCGTTCATTTCTGTGGGCTTCTGATTAGGTCCTGAGAGGGAAATGGCATAACCGAGAACTCCAAGGGAAATGACAGTTTTTCCCCCCTCCTTCCCAACAGAAGTACTATACAATATTAGCACATTGAACTGGGTATCTGCACTTGCAGAATAAACTGAGCATTTGATGTCATGCTTGTAGGAGATCGAGAATAGACTTAGGACTATGTTTGCATTACAGTGTTTGGGGAAAATGACAATGCTACAGTCATGGTGCATGCACATTTCTCCTTGACTTTAATGGGAGGTTTGCATATGTAAAGGTTTCAGGAACACTTATTATTGATTTTATACATCTCTACCCTGATATAACGGTGTCCTTGGGAGCCAAAAAATCTTACCGTGTTATAGGTGAAACTGCTTTATATTGAACTTGCTTTGATCCGCTGGAGTGCGCAGCCCTGCCCCCTGGAGCACTGCTTTACCGCGTTATATTCGAATTCATGTTATATCGGGTCGCGTTATGTCAGGGTAGAGGTGTAGTAATATAGGAGTGCGTGGTGCTTCATAAAAATATATACCCTTTAGAAAAGTCTCTGTCTTAAGGAGTCCATTATCTGAGCTGTAACACAAACAAGTAAAAGATGAGGCATGAAGATATGAACAGAATCTTAACTGATCATCAATAAGGCTAAGATTGTGTCACAGATATTTTTAGTAAGATTCATGGACTAGTCACGGGCAATAATGAAAAAATCACAGATGCCTGTGACCTGTTCCTGACTTTCACTAAAAATATCTATGATAAAATGAGGAGCCTGGGCAGCTGTGGGTGGGCTGGGAGCTCCAGGGTCCCCATCTGCTGGCAGCTCCAAACTCTGGAGGTTCCCTTTGCTGCCATGAAGGCCAGGAGCTCTAGAGATCCCTCCAGCCACCCATGGAAGGGGAGAGCTGCAAGGGTTCCCATGCCACCTGCAGAGGAAGAGAGCTATGAGGGTTCCTGCTGCCACCTGCCCAGAGTGTCTGGGAGCTGTGGGAAGTCCGCCTGCCAGCAGGGGACCCTGCAGCTCCCAGCCGGGGCTGGCTGAAGTCACAGAGGTCTTTGAAAGTCACAGAATCCATGATTAAATCGCAGCCTTAATTGTCAGTGAAAGGTTAGACAAAAAACCACAGAAGAACCTAGACCTGAAGGAGAGATTTGAATGTGTAGAAGGAGTGCTTTATATAACTTTGGAAACACAATGTGAATCAATACAGATAAGAAATGTCTAAGTACTTGCAAATATCCTGACAATGTATTAATATTCTACTGTGCTAAACAACAGCACTTTTATTTAGTTACATTTCTATCTTCTTGTTCTTTTAAAAATGCTGTTGAAAAAAACTATTGAGAGACTGACTGCCTGGTTGTTAGCATAGGCTATATTTCAGGAAGTTAGATAAACTTGATTAGAGACTGGAGTGGAAATTGAAAATCTGCCTTTGTTCCATGGAAACACACATTTAATAGAGGCTTTCACGAAACACTTTATGTCTGTGTTTGTTGGGTTATGCTTTCTCCAACCATCACAAGATGAAGAGATGCAGACTTGATTGATTCTGATAATTCTTAATTGATTCCATTTTGTGTTATATAAAATAAAGGGTTTTGACTTTTTTTGTGAAGGTTTTTGTTCTGTTAAAGAGCCAGGGATTCTCAGTGGGGGTTTTGGCATATTTACTGACATGTGAAAGCTATAAATAGACATCTGGGGTGAAAAGTTGGAACACATCTTTTGTTGTTGTTGTCCCCACCCCCGTTCCACTCTGACATTGACAGATGTTGGATGGGAAAAAATTTTAGGAGGGATATAATAACATACAAAATAATCTATTTATTTTCTAGGAAACATGCAAGTGATGAGCCATCATTTGCAGATCTGCTTGCACCCATTTTGAAGTAATACCATTTTTGGTTTTGAGCTTTGTTTCCTTAGAAGATGCTAAAATTTATTTTTGACTGGGCACACATTTAGGGGTCAATCATGAGAGATTTTTGAAACTTTGACTCCTAAATGGTTGTGTGCCTGATCCCAAGAGGTGCACTGATGTCAATGGGGTTTATTGGATGGTCATCTCTCAGGAACAGTCCCTATGTGTCATATTTGTACTGTTTGGCAAAAGCATGGAATGACTCCCATATGCGGTGCCAATATGTTGTTTTATGTCCTCCTTTCCTTTGCAGGATATATCAAAACGTTGTTGTTTTCTTCTCTATCCTTGTTACATATAAAATAAAATCATAACATGCTTTCTAGACACTAAACCAACAGGTTAACCTCCTGCTTAAAGAAGTCATCCACCCAAAGTCCTTGTCAGAATTTTCAACCAAGGTTGGCTCAAATTCCATTTTCATGAATGCATTTACTTCCTAGGTGCAAGGTGTCTTCTTTGCCTGCTAAAAATAGCCCCAAAATTTACTGTCTTTGCTCATAGACAGGCTAATCTCCCAAGGCTTGTTTTTTTTTTTTCCCCTGTGTGCTCCCTTCCTGCTGATTTCACACCTGTTTATTAATATCTGACTTTCTATGCAAATGGGCATCCATTGTGTTTGCTTACAATGCTTAATTTACATCCCAACAGAGGAAGAGACGAATATACATCTCCTGTGTAACAGGAAACCTGGTTTTCACCTCTGCAACTTGATACAGACTCTAAGACAATATTTTCAGTATATATGCATCACTCCGTACATAGTCCTGTATATACATTTCACAGTGTTGTTAATAACTATTGTGAGACTGGCTTTCATTTCAGACCACACACAACATTCTTTGATGAACCAGAATGTACCTATTGGAATCATAGAACTGGAAGGGACCTGGAGAGGTCATCTAGCCAGTGCTTCTCAAGCTATCTGATGTGGGGGACCAGCAATTTTTTTTTCCAATGTGTCAGGGACCGGTGCCATATTATCCTATTCAACGCTTTTATGAGGAAACTCGCTGCAGACCAGCAGACAATGGCTCGCAGACCGGCACCAGTCTGCGGACCACCACTTTGAGAAGCACTAGTCCAGTACCCTGCACTCAAGGCAGGAGTAAGTATTACCTAGATCATCCCTGACAGGTGTTTGTCTAACCTGCTCTTAAAAATCTCCAACGATGGAGATTCCACAACCTCCCTAGACAGTTTATTCCAGTGCCTAACCACCCTGATAGTTAGGAAGTTTTTCCTAATGTCCAACTTAAACCTCCCTTGCAATTTAAGCCCATTGCTTCCTGTGCTATCCTAAGAGGTTAAGAAAAACAATGTTTCTCCCTCCTCCTTGTAACAACCTTTTATGTACTCAAAAACTGTTATCATGTCCCCTCTCAATCTTCTCTTTTCCAAACTAAAAAACCCCCATTTTTTTCCAATTTTCCCTCACAGGTCATGTTTTCTAGACCTTTAATCTTTTTTGTCGCTCTTCTCCGTACTCTCTCCAATTTGTCCACATCTTTCCTGAAATGTGGTACCTAGAACTGGCCAGAATACTCCAGCTGAGGCCTAATCAGTGCAGAGTAGAGCAGAAGAATTACTTCTCGTGTCTTGCTTACAACGCTCCTGCTAATACATCCCAGAATGATGTTTGGGTTTTTTTGCAACAGTGTTACGCGGTTGACTCATATTTAGCTTATGATCCACTAGGACCCCGAGATCCCTTTCTGCAGTTCTCCTTCCTGGGCAGTCATTTCTGATTTTGTATGTGTGCAACTGATTGTTCCTTCCTAAACAGAGTATATTGCATTTATCCTTATTGAATTTCATCCTATTTACTTCGGACAATTTCTCCAGTTTGTCTAGATCATTTTGAATTGTAATCCTATTCTCCAAAGCACTTGCAACCCCTCCCAGCTTGATATCATCTGCAAACTTTATAAGTGTACTCTCTATACCGTTATCTAAATCATTGATGAAGTTATTCAACAGAACCGGACCCAGAACTGATACCTGTGGGACCCCACTTGTTATGCCCTTGCAGCATGACTGTGAACCACTGATAACTACTCTCTGGGAATGATTTTCCAACCAGTTTTGCACCCACCTAATAGTAGCTCCATCTAAGTTGCATTTCCCTAGTTTGTTTATGAGAAGGTCATACAAGACAGTATCAAAAGCCTTACTAAAGTCAAGATATACCACGGCTACTGCTTCCCTCCTATCCACAAGGCTTGTTACCCTGTCAAAGAAAGCTATCGGGTTGGTTTAATACAATTTGTTCTTGACAAATCCATGCTGGCTGTTGTTTATCACCTTATTATCTTCTAGATGTTTTCAAACTGATTGCTTAATTATTTGCTCTATTACATTTCTAGGTACAGAAATTAAGCTGACTGGTCTGTAATTCCCCGGGTTGTCCTTATTTCCCTTTTTATAGACTGGAACTATATTTGCCCTTTTTCAGTCTTCTTTAATCTCTCCCATCTTCCATGACTTTTCAAAGATAATCACTAATGGCTTAGATATCTCTTCAGTGAGCTCCTTGAGTATTCTAGGATGCATTTCATCCGGCCCTGGTTACTTGAAGACATATAACTCATCTAAGTAATTTTTAACTTGTTCTTTTCCTATTTTAGCCTCTGATCCTACCTCATTTTCACTGACATTCACTATGTTAGACATCCAATCACCACCAACCTTCTTGACAAAGAAGTCATTAAGCACCTCTGCCATTTCCACATTTTCTGTTATTATTCCCCCCCCCCAATTGAATAATTGGCCTACCCTGTCCATGGGCTTCCTCTTGCTTCTAATGTATTTGTAGAATGTTTTCATGTTATCCTATATGTCTCTAGCTAGTTTGATCTCATTTTGTGCCTTGGCCTTTCTAATTTTGTCCCTACATACTTGTGTTATTTGTTTATATTCATCCTTTGTAATTTGACCTAGTTTCCACTTTTTGTAGAACTCTTTTTTTGATTTTTAGATCATTGAAGATCTCCTGGGTAAGCCAGGGTGGTCTCTTTCCAAGCTTCCTATCTTTCCTACGCAATGGGATACTTTGCTCTTGTGCCCTTAATAATGTCTCTTTGAAAAACTGCCAACTGTCTTCAATTGTTTTTCCCCTTCAATTTCCTTCCCATGAGATCTTACCTACTAACTCCTTGAGTTTGCTAAAGTCTGCCTTCTTGGAATCCATTGTCTTTATTTTGCTGTTGTCCCTCCTACCATTCCTTAGAATCATGAACTCTACCATTTTATGATCACTGTCACCCAAGCTGCTTTCCACCTTCAAATTCTCAACCAGTTCCTACCTATATGTCAAATCAAATCTAGAATACCCTCTCCCGTAGCAGCTTTCTCCACCTTCTGAAATAAAAAATTGTCTCCAATACATTCCAAGAACTTGTTGGATAATCTGTGCTTTGCTGTGTTATTTTCCCAACAGATGTCTGAGTAGTTGAAGTCTTCTGTCACCACCAAGTCCTGTGCTTTGGATGATTTTGTTAGTTGTTTTTACAAAAGCGTCATCCACCTCTTCTTCCTGGTTAGGTGGTCTGTAGTAGACCCCTACCATGACATCCCCCCTCATGTTTTTACCCCTTTTATCCTTACCCAGAAATTTTCAACAAATCTGTATCCTATTTCCATCTCAACCTCAGCCCAAGTGTATACATTTTTAATGAGAAGATACCCCTCTGTACCTCCTTGCCAGTTAGCATTAAGAAGTTCTTGGGTCACAGCTGAATCGAGTGTTGATTAAACTTTTAATTTCAGAGATAGCCATCAGACTACATAGCAGTCTAAAAAGGATTTATCATGCAGTAACTACTTATTAGCGTACTGTGAAAAAGGGTGTCATGTTTAAACACCCTCAATCTCTCTCTTTTCATCAGCATATATTTCTTACATAGAAGCAAGGAACTTCTTTTTCTTACTAGCAGCCTAATAGCAAATCCACAGATTAACTAAACATCACAGACTTGTCCTCAGAAATCAAAAAAGGATTTGGTAAGGGACAAAGAAAATATGTGCCAACAACATGTGATAAAACAGGCCTATTTACCTTAGAGAGAGAAGGTAATAAACTACTGTTCATATTGGACACCTGCCCTGCCTCTCCCTCAATAGACTGAGCCAGTACGGGGCAGAATGTCATATAAGCATTTCTCTTGGGTCCTCATCAGTTCTTGCATAATGATGCTTTCTAAATAAAAATGAAAGGGGTGGATGGCGGCTGAGCTGTCATATAGAGCACAGTACACATTACTAATGAAAGTCCAAAAAAATTATTTCATCTTCTGCAACAGAAACCTCAAGTTTCTTGTCCCCAACAGCATCCACACTAAAGAAAAGAAACATTACTTGGTAAATTTTTGTTTTATCAAAAAATCGTGGTCTTGGCTAGTTCTTAAATCACTACATAATACAGACTGCTGGAACGTACTTGTATACCCATGGTAAAGCCCACTGCGCTTTCTCACCCAGATTCCATAGAGAATCGGAGTGGTAATCTGGTTATGACTTGAAACTTTTCTCTAAGAGGTTTTCCTCAGTAGTAGTAATCCACATTTGGAAGGAAAAGCTCTCCATATCATGCTGCTGAATTAAGTCATTCTGTCTCTTCTCTTGTTGCTGTGCCTGCTAAACCTAATCTGAATCTGTTGCTTTAAAAAGAAAAACGGTCTGTAGAAGGTTTCAAGTATCAGAGGGGTAGCCATGTTAGTCTGGATCTGTAAAAGCAGCAAAGAGTCCTGTGGCACCTTATAGACTAACAGACATACTGGAGCATGAGCTTTCGTGGGTGAATACCCACTTTGTCAGATGCATGTAGAAGGTTTGAGTACATAAGAGTTATGAAACAGTGTTATATTTAATATTTTATCTTTCTCTGAGACTACCATTTTAAATATACGTTTCCTCTCTCGTTAAAAGCTCAATTTCAAGTGGTTTAAATCTTTTTTTTCTTATTTTTTTTAAATGAAAAAATAGCATTACTCACATACCACAAGTCTAAATAGTGTCTGGCATTTATTATATCATTCAGTGAAGTTGACTACAGATAGTTCCATATACAACAAAATGATGGACAACAACTATTCTTGTATTGATGATGATTCCAGGAGACATACAAACTGTGTGTTAAACTTTGTCTCATTCATGCCTCTTTTAGTAAACATTTCTCTCTTAGAAAAACTAGCTTTGGGGTTTTTTGGTAATGACTTGTGTCTGCAGTGCATGAGCATATAGACAATATATTGTTTTAGGAAACTATAGTAAAGAATAAAATAGGTTAATGATAATGATAAATTGACATAAAACAAGAGAAATCTTTGTCAGTCAGTCACATTAATGAATGGGCTAATTCTTAATAACTGATTAGTGTTATTCTTCAGAGTCCAATATGCTTTTAGAGGCATACGTTCAGAAGAATATGTTTGCCTGTAAAGGCCAAATTCTGTTTCTGTTACACCCATAAAATGGGCATTCATAACTCTACTAAGAGCAGGGTTTGGATTTGTTTGTTTTACGCCTCCAATCAATGTGCAGTACATCAGCTGAGTAGCTCTCACTAGACTGGACTCAGGGGACCTGGGTTCTGTTCCTAATTTTGCCATTGGCCTGCTGGGCGACCTTGAGCATGTCACGTCATCTCCCAGTGCCTCAGTTTCCCCGTTTGTAAAATGAGAATAATGATACTGGCCTCTCTTTGTAAAAATCTTTGAGATTTTCTGATCTGAAAAAGTGCTGCATGAGAGCACAGTGGAATTATTAAATATTATTAAATATTATTAGGGCTGTCAATCACAGTTAACTCAAGCAATTAACTCAAAACAAATTGACACTATTAAAAAAATTAATCACTATTAATCACTGTTTTAATCACACTGGTAATAATAGAATACCAACTGAAATTTATTATAAATATTTTTGAATGTTTATCTACATTTTCAAATATATTGATTTCAGTCACAATACAGACTATAAAGTGCACAGTGCTTACTTTATATTATTTTTTATTACAAATATTTTGCAATGTAGAAAAGATAAAAGAAATAGTAAACAATTCTCCCCAAAGGAGTTCAGTCACAAATTTAATTAATACATTATTATTTTAACAAGCATCATCAACATGGAAGCATGTCTTCTGGAATGATGATCGAAGCATGAAAGGGCATACAAATGTTTAGCATATTTGGCACATAAATACCCTGCAACGCTGGCTACAAAAATGCCATGGGAACACCTGTTCTCACTTTTAGGTGACGTAAACGAAAATTGGGCAGCAGTATCTCCCGTAAATGTAAATAAACTTGTTTGTGTTAGTGGTTCGCTGAACAAGAAGTAGGACTGAGTTGTCCTGTAGGCTTTAAAGTTTTACATTGTTTTGTTTTTGAGTGAAGTTATATAAAAAAAAATAATTCTACATTTGTAAGATGCACTTCCACAATAAAGAGATTACACTACAGTGCTTGTATGTGGTGAATTTAAAAATACTAGGTGGAGTTTGTTTCTTTTTTACATTGCAAATATTTGTAATAAAAAATAGTAATATAAAGTGAGCACTGTATGCTTTGTATTCCATGTTGTAATTGAAATTAATATATTTGAATATGTAGAAAAACATCCAAAATATTTAAATAAATGCCATTCTATTATTAACAGTGTGATTAAAACTTTGATTAATCACAATTAATTGTTTTAATCATTTGACAGCCCTAATTATTATTACATCAACTTTTATCAGATAAAATGATGACATGCATTAAAAAAACTAATCTGAGAAATAATGTCATTGATATAGGAATGCTGTTACAGATCAGTTGGTGCTAACTGCAAGTTTTAAAAGTAACTGTAGATTTTGGGTGCTTCCATTTTTTGGTCTCCAAACTGAGATAGCTTAAGATCTCTGATTGTCAGGAGACAGGTGCTCAGCACTTTCTGGAGACTAGGTCTATTTAAGTAACCTTAAATTGAATATCCAAAAATTGAAAATCAATACAGTGATATCTCATACACAAAACCCGACAGTGCTTTTCAGGACAGTAATTCATGATTTAAAATATGTGGGAAAACAAAAAATAAGAAAGCCAAAGCTGTGAAATGTATGTAATACCAGAGAGAGATAATTACATAATTTTTTTTGCTATTACGTCACATTGTTTTCTTTTCCTTTTTTTATGTAAATCAAGAATTATAGCTCTGTACAATTTTTAAGATTTCTCTGCTTTTTTTATATCATTTTACATTTTATTTTATTATCTTTTATATTTTTGTTTATTTACTTTTGCCTATGGAGTGAAGGAAAAATTGTAAATATAGTCTGTAAATATGATTGGCTGGTAGAAGATAATGATGTTTTTATTTTTCAGAAAACTGTGGGACATATTTCCCAGAAGTGAAAAATGATCCAGTCAAATATTTACAAAGTTCCCCTGAGTCTGTAAAAAAGTGGCTGAGGCAACTGAAAAATGCTGGGAAGGTCCTGTTGTTAATTACCAGCTCTCACAGAGACTATTGCAGACTCCTGTGTGAACATATCCTTGGGTAAGTGTACTGTTGATCTCAGTTCATTTCCAATTAGACCTCCCAGAGAGCAGTAGCCATGGTTAGAATTAGAGATGGCCCTGAGCAGTAAGGATAGAGGTTTGAACTTTCTCAGATGCAAGGAAGTATTTGGATCTGGGGTTTTGGTCTGGATCTGTTTCTAGTTAGTGTTTCACATTATCTCAGAACTAGGAGACCAGTAGTTATAGGCTGTCCTTAAAACTATACATTTTTATAAGTAGTATTTCACATTGAATAACCAGTTTTTCTAAAGATAGGCCTTATGGCTAAGCACTAGCCCTTATTTCTTTATTAATTGTATCATGAATGGCCCCAGATGCCCAAATCTGGATAGGAGCCCTGTTATGGTAGACACTGTACAAACATATGGTGAGAGGCAATTCCTGCCCTGAAACTCTTACATTAATGGCTATTAGCCAGGATGGGTAAGGAATGGTGTCCCTAGCCTCTGTTTGTCAGAGGGTAGAGATGGACAGCAGGAGAGAGATCACTTGATCATTACCTGTTAGGTTCACTCCCTCTGGGGCACTTGGCATTGG
>NC_133771.1:92691576-92705755 GCF_003597395.2 Chelonoidis abingdonii
ACCATTCCTGATGTCTGATTTGTGTCCATTTATTCTTTTACGTAGGGACTGTCCAGTTTGGCCAATGTACATGGCGGAGGGGCATTGTTGGCACATGATGGCATATATAACATTGGTAGACGTGCATGTGAATGAGCCCTTGATGGTGTGGCTGATGTGGTTGGGTCCTCTGCTGGTGTCGACAGAGTAGATATGGGGGTAGAGTAGGCAACGAGGTTTGCTACAGGGATTGGTTCCTGGGTTGGTGTTTCTGTGGTGTGGTGTGTAGTTGCTGGTGAGTATTTGCTTCAGGTTTGGGGGTTGTCTGGAAGCGAGGACTGGCCTGCCTCCCAAGGTCTGTGAGAGTGAGGGATTGTTTTCCAGGATAGGTTGTAGATCATTGATGATGTGCTGGAGAGGTTTTAGCTGGGGGCTTAACATGATGACCAGTCGTGTTCTGTTATTTTCCTTGTTGGGTCTGTCCTCTAGTAGGTGATCTCTGAGTACCCGTCTTGCTCTGTCAATCTGTTTCCTCACTTCCCCACATGGGTATTGTAGTTTTAAGAATGCTTGATAAAGATCTTGTAGGTGTTTGTCTATTTCTGAAGGGTTGGAGCAAATTCAGGTCAGAGCAAAAATCTCTCTTCTTTTTTTAAAAAAAAACAACCTTTGAGTTATATTCAAAACAGTGGTTCTCCCTAAATCTGTTCCAGATGCCTTCCTTTGCCATCTACACTTGATCACATGTATCTGACACACTACACTGTCATGTTTGTTAATAAGATTAACATACACGAAAATCAGAGAGCGGAAAGGACTGTGTCAGATTTTAACTTCAAAAGAAACCTCTACATATTTCTATTGCATCTCTCTATAGTCATTTATCAAATCCAATCACTTATCTGATAAACTCCACTGATAGTTAATAATCTAAAGTATATGTCTTATAACTATTGGAATGCAAATTTACTTTTGGAAAGCCTCTTATGATACATGTCAAAGGTCAGTCATGCATATTTTTGTTCAGATCTGTACATCTGGTATACACTCTGTCTGATTCTCCCTTTACATTTGTTAGCATTTCAGCTCATTATACCCTGGCTGTACTTACTACTTCCTTCTTCCAGAATAAGGCTATCCAAGAATCTTACTGCATAGTCCCAGTTCGTGCAATATAATAAAAATCACCTCAAAGAAGCACTTCTAATAAAAATATATCATGTATATGCAATTTTTTAATTTGCTACTATACTCCAGCATTAAGATATAACTAGGTTTGGCAACATTTTTCAATTTATGTACTACTTCTGACTAATTTATATTTTTATAACCTCCTTCATAGACTTCTAGAGAAGAATTTTTAACTCCATTTTACAGCTGAAGATAATTTAGGGAGTGATGTGAAATGATTTGCTCAAGGTTGTGGAGGGAGCAGGGGCGACTCTAGGCACCAGTCAAGCAAGCTCATGCTTGGGGCAGCAGATTCTAGGGGGTGGCATTCCGCCCAATCCTAGGGCTGCACGACTGCCTTATTTTTATTTTTATATTTGCTTTACTCCGGGTCCGGCTACCCTGTGCCCCGGGGTTTTTTTGGTTTTTTTGCTTTGCCTCTGGGTCCAGCCACCCTGCACCCAGGGTTTTGGGTTTGTTTTTTTTGCTTTGTTTCTGGGTCCAGCTGTTCTGCGCCCTGGGGGTTTTGGGGTTATTTTTTGCTTTCCCTCTGGGTCCAGCCACCCTGCGCCCAGGGGTTTTGTGTTTTTTTTGTTTTTATTTTTTTTGCTTGAGACGGCAAAAAAGTCAGAGCCAGCCCTGAAAGGGAGCCATGCTTGGAGTTGGGAGTATTGCTCAGAAATATCTGGCTCCCAGTCTTGTACTAAGACCATTAGACTACATTCTACTGTCATCGCTTTCACCTTGAAAGAAATATCCATCCATAATAAATGCCAGAAGTATGGGACCAATAGCGCTAATAACAAATAGTGAGTTTTGCATGGAGGTGATATAAGTACAGGTAAGTAGCTAGAAATAGCAAATGTTTCATTTAATATTATACCTGTCCTAACTGGGGGGAAGCCACATCAGAGAAGGGAAAATGTGCCTACTAAGGGCAAGATTTTCAAATGTATTATGATGCTTAAAGATGCTGATAGGCATCTATTGGGATTTTCAAAAGCACCTAGTGACATCAATGCAATAGGCACCTGAGTGCTTTAAAAACCCCACCGTGTGCCTAGTGCAGTGGAGCCTAGTCATAAACCAGAACTCCTATGTGCTATGGTAATGCAAATTAATATAATAATTAATATAATTAATAGAAGGATTCAGTCTGATAGGCTGTCTATCCAACATGCTTTCACTGTGATATATTAACTTAAAAATGGAAGAAAATGTGTGTGGGGAAATAGCATAAAAATCTCTAAGCAAAGTGTCATGAAAAAATGTTTTATAGAAAACTGTTTCGATGGTCAGTCTTATCTACATGGCTTTATTTCCTTTTTTTTTAAGTGTTTCAAAGTTGTTTGACTTTTGTTATTTCAGGAATGATTTTGCAGAGCTTTTCGATATTGTGATCACAAATGCATTGAAACCTGGTTTCTTCTCTCAGACACCAAACCAAAGACCTTTCCGAACCCTTGGTAAGACTCAGTAACGTATACATCTATTTCTTACACAGTTAGATCTAAGAAATGGAGGATCCAGTCTAGTAGATCTGCAGGTTAAAACTCTCTGACATAATCAAGCATTCAAATGTTAAGTGGAAGAGAGAAGAGATTCTAGACTGGTAGATTAGTTCAATTCCCAAGGCAGGCTACTTGGAAAGGTTACTGAGGAAGTAAAAGTTGTAATGCTGGAAGCAATCTGCAAATATAATGAAAAATGAAGTAAGCTTTTGGTTTAAAACAGAGAAAAAAATGTCAATATAATTTTGGGCTACATATATTGAGGTATTGCATGATTGGGCACAATGGTAAGTCATTTCTCTGCATTGCATAGGCAAGATCGTACACAGAATACTGCATACAGTTCTGGGACAATTCATTAAAAAAACATTTAAACGAATTAGAGGAACTTCAGAAAACAAACAAATACACTTACAAGGCTGGAGAAAATGATTTATGGGGAAAGTTTGAAAGTATCTAATATGTGTAATTTGGCTCAGTATTGACTCACAATGGGCATACCATTCACTTAAAAAAATAAAAACAATCCCAAAATTTGTCGCAATGTAGTGAATTAGGTTATTAGACCAAGGCATTAAGGAATGGAGTGTACAAAAAAGGAAGGGCTTGTTAATCATCAAAAGTGAATAGACATGTACAACAAGTCAAACAGTTTTGACTGCCTTTCATAAACATCTTTGTGATTCGGTAACATTCTGAAAATTAAGCTTATGTGCAAAATAGCAGATTGGCCCAACTTCTAATGCAGTGCAAATCAGAAAAAAAAAAAGGCATATAGAACTGTATTTTAGCATCTGATTTTGGAAAAGACTGTCACTCCAGACCCAAATTAATTTTACCTTTTGAACTCTTAAATTAAAACTGCAATGGCGGAGTGGCAACGCATAGGAAATACTTTCTAATGCCATATCTATTTATGAAGAAGAAGAATAAAAAGTATCTTAAATATATATATTTTAAAAGAATGAAGTCAAATAGGAAGCTGTCAATTTGACAGTTTGATGTAGAATAGCACAGGAAGGAATTCAAATAAAATATGAATGAATAAGCAAAGACTTTATAAGTGGTAAGCTGTGAAGTTTAAAAGCATTTTTGCTATTTTATCTTGATGGAAATTGAAAATTAAGTATAACTCAGTTCAGATGCTTTTAAAATCATCAGTCTTCTCATGCCTACAAATGGGGATGTCATTCCCTGAGTCTTTGATGGTGCTGGTGTTTGTTTATCTTATAGTAGTGCCAAAAGACTCCTGTCAGGATCTGGGCCTTATGGCAGTAGGCATTATATGAACACAGAATAAGAGTTGGCTCAATCTAAAAAAACAGGAGAGACAAAAGAAAATAGACAATCAACAAATGAGTAATGTGCCCAAACTACAGAAGTTACTAGGTACATGTTCTCCAACTTTTGTTTGCTTTGCTAGAGTTGTTTTTTTTTTCCCCTCATTTGACTTGATCTCAAATAAGAGCAAAATGGCCTCATCTTCAAAAAGGTGACTCAGAGTATTGACGATACTGTAACAGGGACAAATATTTCTAAAAACAACTTTAGAAATTTTAATAAAACATATTCTGGTGATGTAAATTGTTGATAATCTAAGATACTCTGTAGTGTTAATCACCTAAATAATGAGTAGAAAAAAAATATAATGTTTTTGGTTTTCTGATTAAAAAGTCAAAATTTTCTGCAGGATAAAGAAAACTTTCTGAAAAGTTCTAGTGGAAGTCGGTTGGGCCTTACCAACTCCTTTCCTTCTGCCTGTGCTCCTTGGATGGGCTGCTTGAGCTCAGGTGGCTTCTGCCCAATGGCTTGTTCCTGCAGTAAAATGCCCCTCCTAAAATTTGGTAACCTAAGTAACTGCCTGTCTATCCTGTACCCAAAGCTGCTGGTTCAATGGGCCTGAGGAGAGGAAGATGATCAGGAACAGTCAAAATGGATTCACCAATGGCAAGTCATGCCTGACCAATCTGATTGCGTTCTGTGATGAGATAACTGGTTCTGTGGATATGGGGAAAGCAGTGGATATGATATAGCAAAACTTTTGATTCGGTCTCCCACAGTATTCTTGCCAGCAAGTTAAAAAAGTATGGATTTGATGAATGGACTATAAGGTGGATAGAAAGCTGGCTAGATTGTTGGCTCACAAGTAGTGATCACAGCTCGATGTCTAGTTGGCAGCCAGTATCAAGCAGAGTGCCCATGGGTCGGTCCTGGGTTGGTTTTGTTCACATCTTCCTTAAATGATCTGAAGGATGGAATTAATTGCACCCTCAGCAAGTTCACAAATGACACTAAGCTGAGGGGAGAGGTAGATACTGCTGGAGGGTAGGGATAGGGTCCAGAGTGACGTAGCAAATTGGACGATTGGACCAAAAGAAATCTGATGAGGTTCAGCAAGGACAAGTGCAGAGTCCTGCACTTAGGATGGAAGAATCCCAGGCACTGCTACGGGCTGGGACCGACCAAGCAGCAGTTCTGCAGAAAAGGACCTGGGGATTACAGTGGATGAGAAGCTGGATATGAATCAGCAGTGTTGCCAAGAAGGCCAATGGCATATTGGGCTGTATTAGTAGGAGCATTGCCAGCAGATCGAGGGATGTGATAATTTGGCACTGGTCAGGCCACATCTGGAGTATTGTTTGGGCCCCCCAACTACAGAATGTGGACAAATTGGAGAGAGTCCAGCAGAGGGCAATGAAAAGGATCAGGAGCTGGGGCACATGACTTATGAGGAGAGGCTGAGGGAACTGGGCTTGTTTAGTTTACTGAAAAGAGTGAGGGGGAATTTGATAGCAGCCTTCGACTGCCTGAAGGGCGAGTCCAAATAGGGATGGAGCTAGGCTGTTCTGAATGATGGCAGATGACAGAACAAGTAGAAATGGTCTCAAGTTGCAGTGGGGGAGGTCTAGGTTGGATATTAGGAAACACTATTTCACTAGGAGGGTGGTGAAGCACTGGAGTGGGTTACCTAGAGAGGTGGTGGAATCTCCATCCTTAGAGGTTTTTAAGGCCCAGTTTGACCAAGCCCTGTCAGGGATGATTTAGTTGGTGTTGGTCCTGCTTTGAGCAGGGGGTTAGGCTAGATGACCTTCTGATATCTCTTCCAACCCTAATCTTTTATGATTCTGTGATTCTATGATTCTACATTTCCCCATCCATCAGAAAATCTAAATTTGTCCCAGTTTTCTAATATTGCTGAGTCAATAGGTTTGTCTTGTTTCAGTGGGTTTCCAATCAAGGTGGGCTCAAGTTACAAAATGAGAATCCTTTTCTTGATTTCAAACTCTGCTTTCCCCCCACCCCCTACCCCCGTGCAGGGGTGTTGAATCAGGTTCTTGATTGAGCCCCTACCTCATTTACATGTGGTGCTGTAGTAGTAGTTTTTGTTTCAAACTCTGGAGGAAAACCTTTAAAGAAAAGTTTTAAATCTGTCAGTCTTTCATTTTGGAGGAACCACTGTGGTCTATAAATATTTCAAGGAAGAGAACATAAAGAAGTTATTGTCGGCAGTATGATACTGTATGAGCTGCAGGAATGATTTTTCAGTAGAAAATAATTTTGGAACTAATCCATTTGGAACCATGAAAGTTAATTTTGATTGTGCTAAACACGCATCATTACCTCATTTGTGTGAGTTTCAAAACTTGCATCAATTAAAACTGCCAGAACATTGTATGCATCATTGCAAGATTTACATAACTTTTTTTGTTAGAACCAAGGAACTAATTGTTGGTATAACAATACATTTTTGTTTATATAGTACTTCTTCAAAGAACTGTGCTATAAATACAGTAATTTTAAAAAAAATAAAAATAAAAATCATATTGATGGAATTTTCTTATGAAAATTAAAATCTTAAAAAAAATCTCTTCTGTATTGATTTTAAAGCATTTATACTAAACTATACCTAACAAAATATGAACAAACAACAAACAAACAGGTTTATACTGCCATGCAGCTTCAACTCCAGAATACCTCTTCAAGGATCTTACATTTGTCTGACTTGCACATCTGTATTTCTTTAGATAGGAAAGAAATTGCTTGCATAGTACGTGAAATTCACAAATTTTGGCATTAATCTTATAAATGAAGTCAGATCCTCAATTGGTATAAACTGACATAGCTTCATTTAAATCATTATAAGTATCTTTATTTACAACATCTAACATTTGTCCCAAGATGTTCATGTAAAGCAACGTCTGCCATGTCAGCACGCCCGTCTTTTGAAAATGGGATACAAGAGCTTTCCATCTTTTTGAACAACTAAGGTCAGCTTAAATGAATTTTTTTTAAAGATTTTGTAGTTCTACGAATTGAAGAAAAACCATAGAGCAAATATAGTTCAGTCTCACCTGGTAATTTATGATGTCATACTACTTCAATAAGATTGAACCACAAATTTATGATATCAGTACGTTGCTAATTAATATGTGCCTAGCACTAATCCTTGAACAGGTTTGCATGAGCCCAATAAATTCTTTATTTTTATTATTATTTAAATTAAAAATGTCACGGATAACGCTGACCTCCCTGAGTAGCTTCTCAAATTTTGTGCTAGTGAGCATTTCCTTCATGGGACCTAAATACTGTCATTATGCATTTACATTCAGTTTGTGGAACTCTTGCAGTTTTAGCTCTCAATTTTTCTGTTTTTCAGGTAATTATGTGACTAAAAGTAGTACTCTGTGTGTGTGTGAAAATAAGATATAGATATGTATTGACTTTGGAAAAATGTTTCATTTTTAAAATCTTACTGTACAAAAATGAGATGATATTTATGTGAAATATTATGGAATCATCTTGTGATAGATTTATTAATCATGCATCTTTGACTATCCTGCTCTCCTCCAACCAATCCATGTCAACTATGACTTTTTCTAGTTTGCCAAACCTCTGAGCATCTTCAAACAGCTGCCATTTTCTAACGGACCATCACCAAATAAACTTTTTTTCTTCTCCAGATGTGGAATTGCTCTCTTAGATCCTAGCATTACCACCATCATTCAAAAAAATTTAAAGGTCCTAAAGGCCAGGACTGAAAAGAGACTTTCTTGGGAAAGTCACAGTTTTTCTGTACATAAAAATGTCACAAATTCAAGGACCAATAACAAAAAATTGAGAAGGGGCATTAAACCGTGTTTCATTGTTTAAGTCAGTCTCTAACTATTAGGAATTAGGATGAGACTTTCATGGGGAGCAGATTACCCCACATATACCTTGCCTTCCTCTGCAAGGTGATCATCTGCAGCTGAACACTGTCAGAGACAGGACAATGGACTAGATGGACCCTGGTTCTGATCCAGTATGATAATTCTTAGGTTTTTATGTTCATGTAGCTCAGGTCAGCAACCTTTCAGAAGTGGTGTGCCGAGTCTTCATTTATTCACTCTAATTTAAGGTTTTGTGTGTCAGTCATACATTTTAAGGTTTTTGGAAGGTCTTTTTCTAATAGTCTATAATATATAACTAAATTATTGTTGTATGTAAAGTAAATAAGGTTTTAAAAATGTTTAAGAAGCTTAATTTAAAATTAAATTAAAATGCAGGGCCTCCCGGACCAGTGGCATATTGTGTGGCCATGTGGGTGCCCATAGCGGTGCCACTGGTCTGGAAGTATATATTGTCATCAAATTTGAAATATCCCATAATGTACCAGTGCTAGAATCAATTTCTGATTCCAGTTGCAAAGCACTGTATCCAGTGCTGTAAAGGGATAATGTACTTGTTTCCATACCTAGTGGTTCATGGGATTTGTTTCTGACATGCCTCTAATACAGCATGGCATTTTTCCCATCTTACCTTTTTGTAGCAAGTAGTTTGTTGGGTTCTTGGTGGGAAGCAGACTTTTAAGGGTAGCTGTTTGATGTTGCGCTGCACAGACGCTTTGAAGCGGCTCCAGAGAAGATGGGGGATGAGAGTGCCAGTGAGGTGACATACAGATATGTATTGTCTGTCTGATCTATGCAGTATTTGTTATTGAAACCAAAAAGGAGCTTTACGGAGATGCTTCATAAAGACAAACTTTTGAAGCTCACAAGCTCTTTTGACAGTATGTATAATGTATGAGCACATGTTCTAAAATCCATTTCAGTTTTATATTTTCTGACACACACCAGGACAGGAAGGGCTGAATATGGGTCTTGTATACAATCTATATTGAACTCATTACATGAAAAAAAATTTTGTGCACAAACACATCATACACACTTAAAAATTCAGAAGAGGCTGCCAAAATCTAGCATGCCAGGCTCTCTGACAGCGTGTTTTTTTTTCCCTCCCTTAGTTTATCTAAGATGAGCAATAAACTATTCCATTCACCATAGGGCAGCTGCACAGAGACCTCAGTGTTATCCACAACAGCCTATCATGCTTTACATGGCAGTGTAAACAATTTACTCAAGGCCCTTTGGTTCCTGAAATAAGACGGGTTGTACATGCTGTAGACAAACAGTAAAAGACAAGGTGTATATTGTCTAATGATTGAGGACATTTGCCCAACAAATATTTGTTTAAAATTGTTTGATGTTACGGGATAATAAAATTGTGGAAATCAACAGATGTTTGGGAAATGAGAACTGGGAATTGATAAGCATCTTTCCACTGTATGTTTGGTCACTAATGATGGTCAGTGCATCCTTGCAAATAACCATGGAATACGTGGGAGGGGAGGGTGCATTCAATGAATGACAGTTTAATCCTGATGTTCTATTGCTTGTCAAATAAAAATTGCCTTAGTTACAATATTACTCTAATTTGAAGTCTGTTTATACATACACAGCGTAGACATTTAAAACATTTACAACTGGGTGAAATAGAGCTGGACTGGCATGTCCTTGCATTCTTGCATAGAATTGTTGGCTAAAATACTAGATGGAAAATACTAGTTTTTAAGAGAAAGTGTTAGGAGAAAATGTTTCCTGTGTGCCCTGAAGCTTAAGTTGTTTGAATGAATGAAACGTGTGTGTCATACATAATCATGGAACGTGGTTGGTGGCCATGGTTCATAAAAATAAAAAAAAGTACATATTGAATACTTTGTTTACATTGTGGAGATAACAAACTAGTTACAGTAGAACGTCAGAGTTACAAACACCTCAGGAATAAAGGAACTTCGTAACTCTGAAATGTTGGTAACTTTGAACAAAATGTTATGGTTGTTCTTTCAAAAGTTTACAACTGAACATTGACTTTATTCAGCTTTGAAATTTTACTATGCAGAAGAAAAATGCTCCTTTTAACCATCTAATTTTAATTGAAACAAGCACAAAAACAGTTTCCTTACCTTGTAAAATCTTTTTTTAAGCTTTCCCTTTATTTTTTAGTAGTTTACGTTTAACACAGTACTGTACTGTATTTGCTTTTGTTTCTTTGTTTGTTTGTTTGTTGGCTCAGCTGCTGCCTGATTGAGAACTTCTGGTTCCAAATGAGATGTGTGGTTTACTGGTCAGTTTGTAACTCTGGTGTTCCTAACTCTGAGGTTCTACTCTAGATGTTTGTGGAAGTGGGGAGAGGAGAGGGTGAAAGAAACAAAATACTACTATGAATATAAAGAATAACTGTAGATTACTAAATTCAGCTAAGTCAATATAAGCCCAGTTGTAAAATAAGAGTTCCCATACAGGACTTTTGCATCAGTTTAAGTAACTCAATTTTAAAACTAGTTTTAGTTAAATTGTTGCAAGTCTTGTATGTAGACAAGACCTAATAGTGTTACTGTGTGGTAGGGAAACCTTCTATCACAATATGTACTAACTGACACTCTTTTGGCTGTCTCAGAAAAGATACCAATGCACATTGAGAACACCCTGGTATATTTCTTCTAGAGTGGGATAGAGGAATGTTGATTCAGCAGTACTGGAAGGTTAGAGTCTCACTGCTTCTAATCTACCTATTCTCTGGATCAGGTTAGTTTCCAGTGCTGTTACTCTGACATTTTATGCATACTAAATTCAAATTTTTAAAACGTCACCAATTTTTTTAATTAAAAAACTTCGTGTTTTTATTAGAGAATGTCCACAATCTTTAAAAAAACAGATGTCGTGTTTTAGTGTTAGTTGTCAGTATCAAAATTGATATTATAAACTGACCCATAGATGGCATTCTCCGATGCTTATTCTTCTGTAGAAGGGGAAATTCAAGTAAATGTGTCAAGCCAAGTGTTTTATATTTGTGTATAGTGTTCAAAATAAAGATAAAAATTTCTTCATCCAAAAATCCAAGCAGTGAAAAAAATAGTACAGTATTTTTTGCATAAAGACAGCAGGGGTTGCTTCAGCTGATTACCTTTGGTATTCAATACTGTGTTTGGCACTAAACTGATAAGAAAATTACACTAGACTGATTTAAAAGATAACTAAAACTGCTGCTTTCAGAGGCTGGATATACACAATATCCATTTGTTAAAGCTGGAAAACATTTTTGGCATAAATTGCCAAGAGCTCTGAAAATAACATTAGTTCCCCCGGAAAAATGTTTTTCTATACTGGAAGAATCTGCAGGATTAAATCATCACTATAGCAAAATCCTGTTTATTATTATGCATTCTTTATATTACACTAGCTCCTAGAGGCCCCTGTCAAAATCAGAGCCCCATTTTGCTTAGTGCTATACAAATACATGACAAGAGCCAGTCTCCGTCCCCAAAGAGTTCACAAATTCAAATAGACAAGAAAGAAAAAAAGTGGAGAATGCCAATTCACTGAAACTTGTTGTGGAAACTTTAATTGGGAAAGTTTCTCAGGTCCAGGATGGAGTTTTTGGGAGGCATGAAGGGGAAAAAGAAGAGAGGCTAACAGACGCTCACAATAGTCAATAGACTGGTTTAAGTCAATACCCAGGATTAAGTCCCTTCTCCAACTCAGGCTGATCTAACTCACATCCCAGATGAGTGCCCTAGCCACCAGGACACAGTCAGTCTCCCTGGCCCAATAAATATTTAATTATTTATACGAAGTGGAACAACTCCCATGGGAGAGATTGAGATGAGGGGGAAGGGTTATTCTATAGCCCAGCACTTAGAGCTATTTGCTGTTTTGGGGGAGGATCTTGCTTTTTCTGCACTGGAACCAAACCAGATTCTGACACCTCAAAATTTATTTGAAAATGGAATGATTGTTTTCTGGGCAGCTCTAATTATTACCCCTTTCACAGGTGGGAAACTGAGGCACAGAAATTAAGTGTCATACCCAAAGTCACATAGGAAATTCTATGGCAGATCTGGAAATTGAACTCAGTTCTCCTGTGTCCTAGTCCAGTGCCTTAGCCACAAGCCTATCCTTTGACATTGAAATACTTCTGTATTGAAGTGAAATATGTTTTCTCTTCTTTCCTCCCTTCAGATTTATATTTGAAAAAGCTAAAAAAAGAATAGATTTGATGCTGGGATAAATAAAGCAAATATAACAGCAATTACACCCCTAAGATCTTCTTTCTATAATGAAGTTATGGACCATTATTTTCTTTACACTTATGTACCATTTCAAAAATGTATCTACAAAAGATTGCCTGTTCTGTACTAAGAATTATTTAACCTGAATTTATTTGAAGGTAATAGCCTTCTTTGGCAGGCTTATTAGCCTAATGGAAGGGGGGAAGTAGTAGACATGATGTATTTTTAAATTTAGTCACACTTTTGACAGTCCCACATGACACCTCATAAAGAAACTAGGGGAATATAGCCTGCATGGATTTACTATAAGGTGGGTGCAATATTAGTTGAAAGACCATACTCAAAGAGTAGGTATCAAAGGTTCGCTGTCAATTTGCAGATGATCCCAAGCTGAGAGGGGATGCAATATCTTTGAAGGGCATGATTAAAATTCAGAATGACCTTGACAAACTGCAGATTTGGGTCTTGGCTACACTGGTGGTGGCTTTACAGCCCTGTAACTTATTCCCCATCCACACTGACAAGGCACATACAGCGCTGTAGCTCCCTGGCTACAGTGCTGCATGTACTCCACCTCGGCGAGAGGAATAAAGAGAACAGCGCTGGTGCTGCAGTGCTGGGGTGCCAGTGTCTTGGTAGTCCATTGATCCGATAATGACAAATCTGAGCAAATCATCTCTTGTTGGTCTCATGGTGTGCCCTCTGATGGCTATACAAGCCAATTCTAGAGGTTTACATTTGGCTGCAGATGGTGCATGGGAAGTTTGCAGTCAATGGGTTGTGTGCTGCTGGTGCTCTGTGATGTCGTTCGCGTGCCTCTTGTAGACGCTGGCAGCAGTCTTCCTCAAAGGTGATGCAGGTATTCCTGACTGTTGCATGCCACTGTGTTCTGGCGGTGTCCTCAAGGTCCCTGAGTTTGATACTGCTATACTGCAGATTGTCTTTGATGGTGTCCTTGTAACATTTTCGTGGATGACCTATATGCTGGATGCCCTGGGAGAGCTCACCATAGAGAAGCTGGGGGGGGATTCTGTTGGCATCCATGCTGCTGACATGACTGGTCCAACGTAGTTGTGACTTCATGATCTTCATTTTGATGCTCGTCATCTGGGCTCTCTCGAGGACCTCAAGATTGGGCACTTTGTCTTGCCAGCGGATCTTCATGATGTTGAGGAGGCAACGCATGTGGAATGCTTCGAGTTGCTTGATGTGGCGCCTATATAGTGTCCATGTTTTACACTCGTACAAAAGAGATGGAAGAACAGCAGCTCTGTACACAAGCAGTTTTGTTGACATCCGGATGTTGTGGTGATTTAAAACTTTGACACGCAGATAGCCAAGTTCCTGGCTTGCTTTAGATATTCATGTGTTGATCTCATTATCCAGTGATCCATACCCAGGTATTTAAAGTTCTCCACTACTTTAAGCTGAGTGCCATCAGTGGAGATACTTGGGACAGAAGCATTTGATCCAGGTACAGGCTGATGGAGAACTTCTGTCTTTCCGAGGCTGATAGTTAGTCCAAAGAGTTGCGAGGCCTCGGCAAACTTGTTGACAGTGTGCTGAAGATCATTTTCAGTGTGAGCCATGAGGGCACAGTCATCAGCAAAGAGTGCCTCAAGAAGGAGTTTCTGCACTGTCTTAGTCTTTGCATTTAGGCGACGGAGGTCAAAAAGTGAACATCGTGCCGGTATTTCAAATATATACCTCGATCCAGATCTTTCACTGCATGGTTGAGGAGGCATGCAAAGAACAGGTTAAATAAGACAGGAGCGAGAACACATCCTTGTTTCACACCATTGGTGATGTTGAAGGAGGCAGATGTGGCTCCATCAGACAATACTTCATCTGTCATGCTGTTATGAAAAAAGCATATAATCTGGACAAATTTGCCAGTGTAAACAGTGATTAATCTTACTACACTGTAACTGAGGGTACGTCTACACTGCACGATTATTTCGAATGAGCTTAAATCGATATTACAAAACAGATCTAATAAAATCGGTTTAGCGTGTCCACAGTGGGATCACGAAATCGATTGTTTGCGTCCATGGTCCAAAGCTACCATCGATTTCAGGAGCGGTGCACTGTGGGTAGCTGTTCCTCAGCTATCCCATAGTTCCCACTTCCG
>NC_133771.1:92707404-92717274 GCF_003597395.2 Chelonoidis abingdonii
GTAATATATTTTGTTGGATCAACTTCTGTGGTGAGAGAGACAAGCTTTCAAGCTACACAAAGCTCTTCTTCAGCTCTAGGAAAGGTACTCCCAACATCACAGCAAAATGCAAGGAAGAACAGATAGCACATATTGTAAGGGACCATTCAAAGTAGTGTGGCCTATTAGTGCCTCTGCAGTCACAGGACAAAAAGATGAGGTTAGTGGCTTACAGATTGTTGTAATAAGCCATAAATCCAGTGTCTCCCTTCAGTCCATGATTTTTAGTGTCTTACAGAGTAATGAATTTAAGCTCCCAGGCTCATTTTAGTCACATCTCGGAGAAAATAATGTAGGTCATATTTAAAAGATGGAGGACTGGATGCCTCCTGGAAAGAAAAGAAAAGTGCAGTATCACATCACTATTGTATAGCATGGTACCAGAAAGGTGAAGGATGAGTTTACAGATTTAGCCACCATACCAAGACTCATAATACAGTGAAAATCTGTACATATTGGCCTTGATGGCTTTTTTTTTTTCAACACATCATATAATAATCCTTGAACAACTGCCAAATTCCACATGAAAAGATTCCTTGGAAGAAAAACAAGTTATTTACTTCACATGGGAGAAAAATACCATGATTTGTGAAAGGAAAATACTGCTTTGACGTGGACAAAATCTCAGATAACAATTAATGGGAAAAGTTTGGGGTTATGATTTTACTTTATTGTGTAAGTATTACTACAGGGACCAAAACCAATTGGGTTATTTGGCAAAGATACTGATAAACAGACAAATCACTATTTAATTATATTTAATTCATTTCAAAACTGGGACCATAGCCATTTATAAAAAGGCAAGAGTAAAGAGTTATATATGATACATTCCTGGAAGATTCAGGATTGGCAACAACTGCAAAGAGCTTGCTTTAGACAGAGTTTCCATGAATTTGCATGTGTTGGTTTTCGTTAAAAAGCTTCAGAGTTCGCTTGTGTGTTCTTCCAAAAAGTCAGGCTTTTATTCATTAAAATAAATTATTTTTCACCAAAAGCACTGTAGGCAAGAAGTCTATTACTTAAAGGAAGCTGTAATTACCATCTCTTGTCATTTTTCTGGGAGTGAAAGTAACCTCTGAGGAAGAGAGCTGTATTGTAGTAGTGATCTGAGTACATAAGAAGGAATCACGAGGAAAGCCTGGATCTGCTCCTGGCTATGATATGTACCTGCCTTTATGTTCTTGGTCAAGTAACTGAATCTCTGCCTCAGTTTCCCCATCTCTAAAATTGAGAATTAGCCAGTGTTCGTAAAGTGTTTAAGAAAAGGGGTCAGATCTTGGGCTATGATTCAGAAGCACACAAAGGCCATGAAGTTGGTGAAAATGGCAAGTGAGAATTTCCTGAGCATAAGAGAATCCCCAGCTGATGTAGAACTGGCATAGTTGATTCTGTAACACTACTTCTAACTTTCCCATCCCAATATAAGGGATATGTTTGCTACGTATATGTGCTTTTAAATTATTAATGATAGCTATTTAATGTTTGCTAATATAAAATATATTTTACTAAATGTTATGTGCCACTATGATTCCAGTTTTGAACTAAAATTGTGGGTTTTCCTTTTTTGCTATTATAAACAAACAGTCTTGAGGATGAATGAGCCACTTAAAATTTTTTTTGTACAATGTATAGGAACACAGGACTGGAAGGGACCTCCTGGGTCATCAAATTCAGTCTTCTGCTATCACAGTCAATCCCATCTCATAACCCTGTTCATAAATGTATCAAACTTCATCTTAGCACTAGTTAGAGGATTTCCCCCACTACTCTTGTTGGAAGGCTATTTGAGAAACTCACTTCACTGATAGTTAGAAATTTTCTTCAAATTTCCAGCCTAAATCTGTTCTTGGCCAGTTTATACCCATCTGTTCTTGTGCCAACATTGTCCTTTAGCATAAATAACTCTTCGCTCTCCCTGGTGTTTTAGCCATTGATGTATTTATAGAAAGCAATCAGATGTCCCTTCAGCCTTCTTTTGATTAGGCTAATCAAGCCACACTCTTTCGGTCTCCACTTGTATTTTAGGGTCTCTGTTCCTTGATCAAGCTAGTACCCCTTCTCTGCACCTGCGCCAGTTTGAATTAACCTTTCTTGAACATGAGTAACCAGAATTGTTCCAGGTGAAGTCTTACCAGTGCCTTATACAATCGTATTAATATTTCCCTTTCTCTTCTGGAAGCATTTTAATTGTTATACCTTTTTATATATACCTTTTTTATGGTTCTTTTTCTAAAGACAACTTAGATTTAAATATCTTTATCATTAGTGACAATTTAAAATTTATAATTTAATGAGAGTTCCTGGGTGCAATGTGGTAAGAAAAAAAGTCAATAAGTAATTAACTGACAAGCATTAATGCTTTCCTGAAGAAGAGGACAGAAACCTCTCTCAGTAGTCCCAGATGTTAGTTTTCAGTTGTGCAAGTATCAACAATTATCAGGTTTCCTAGTTTGTTTGAAAGAACTTGGAACAAGAATACTGCACAACCTATAAATATCCAACCAAAGATTTAGGGAATTAGCCAAACTTTCCGGTTGTTACTTTTTTAGAACTTTCTCAGTTCTTTTTTTTTTTTTTTAAGGGAACGAGGAAGAGTTCTTTAAAAATCAGTTCCATGTCTACATTCACTAACAGTTAAAACAGCAAAGTTGTCTAATTTTGTTTTCTTAGCTGCTTTGAAACCACATATTCTCCAGATAAAAGGTAAGAAACATTTCCCATATTCCCTCAGTAGCCTTGTTTCTAGACTTTGAGCATTCTTCAATGATACTTTAGCAGGCTGTTTCCCTATCTTGCTAGAATCAGCAGCAGTAGTACTTAGTGTACCATTATGTATTCAGGTGTGGATACTTCCTTTTTAACAAATGAGTCAGAGAACAGCATGAGCTGAAGTTAGCCTGAACCAAAAGAAAACATAAACATCCCAACTATACATCTGAAATGGTGGGATCTAAATTAGCTGTTACTACTCAAGAAAGAGATCTTGGAGTCATCATGGATAGTTCTCTGAAAACATCCACCCAATGGGCAGTGGCAGTCAAAAAAGTGAACAGAATGTTAGGAACCATTGGGAAAGGGATATAAAAATGCATTGTACACCCACACCTTGAATTCCGTTTGCAGTTCTGGTAACCCCGTGGCTATAAAGATATATTAGAATTGGAAAAAGTACAGCGAGAGGCAAAATAATGATTAGAGATATGGAACAGTTTCCATATGAGGAGAGATTAAAAGTAATGTGACTGTTCAGCTTAGAAAAGAGATGATTAAGGGGGAATATGACAGAGGTCTATAGAATCATGAATGGTGTAGAGAAAGTGAGTGAGGAAGTCTTATTTACCCCCTGCACATAGCACAAGAACCAGGGGTCACCCAATTAAATTAACAGGCTGCAGGTTTAAAACAAACAAAAGGAAGTACTTCTTCACACAACACACAGTCAACGTATGGAGCTTGTTGCCAGGGGTTGTTGTGAAGGTCAAAAGTATAATCACAGTCAAAAGAGAATTAGATAAGTTGATGAAAGATAGGTCCATCAATGGCTATTAGCCAAGATGATCAGGGATACAACCCCGTGTCCTGAGTGTGCCTTAACGTCTCACTGCCAGAAGCTGGGACAGGATGACAGGGGATGTATCACTTTGATAACTGCCCTGTTCTTTTTATTCCTTCGGAAGCATCTGGGACTGGTAGTGTGGGAAGACAGGATACGGGGCTTGATGGACCCTTAGTCTGACCCAGTATGACTGTTCTTATGTTCTGACAAATTGTGTTTTAGAATTATTGTTAAATTATTCTTGAGTGCACAGATTGTGGGGAAAAAAGTGCAATACATTTTTATTTTCATGAGTTTTGAATGGCCATAGAGCTATTTCCTGAGCAAGAGAGGCACAGCAATAAGTTATATCAGAAGCTCAAAATAAAGAGTGATCTTCCTTCTTCTGCTGAGAGAGATTTTACTTAAACCCCTTTGCACTGCTGTTTCCTTTCTCTTCAATAAACTCTCTGCTGCCCCTTTTTGAGTTAATGGCTGTGCTGGCTGCCCAATGTGCTTGGATGCATACCAAACCATCCCCTGTTAGATACAACAGTGATAGGCAATCTGTCCCCAAGTGAATGGGGAGAGATTTCACTCAGCTTTTGGCTCCTCAATAAACTCCCCTAAGTAACACTGCATGCTGTTTCTGACAGAGCAGTTGAAAGATATTTGGGGTGAGGGATGTGGGCAGGATGGCCTATGGGTTAAGGAACACATCTGCACATTTCTGTGTATCGAGTGTACAACACCTTCCCTTTGCCCCCATGTGCACTGATGATTCATGCTTCTTGCAAAAAGAAACTACAAGGAACTTCTTAAATGATTAATTTCGCAGTAAAAATTGCACAATAGGCCTTCCTCTTATTTCCGGACATCACTCTTTCCGATAACTAAAAGCATTTTCGAAACATATTTTTCACTAATCAAGCAATTGCTGAGATGTTAGCAAATTAATACATTGAAGTAACATATGAATTAAGGAACTTTCAAGAAAAGGAATAACATATACATTTGCATTCCTGTAATACAGGAGTTGGGGAAGATTCTAGGGAAATGACTTGCTGACTTAGGTAGAGAAAAGGCTTATTCTCTTATGAACAGACAAAACCCAGTCTTGTATTTATATTTCCTATTGTCTTGTGCATCTGATCCTTGGTAACAAGGCAGATTTGCGTAGGAAACCTGAGTTCAAGTGCTTGATCATGTCCATTCCATATTAGGTGTGTGTGCTCACCACATGCACCGATACCGGAAGTTTTTCCCTCAGCAGTATCCATAGGGGACCGACTCTGGTGCCCTCTGGAGTGGCGCGCACATACTATGCTATAAGGGGTGCCACCAGCTCCCCCCACCCCCTGTTCCTTCTTGTCACTAGTGACAGTGCTGGTACATCTGCTGCTTCGGCTATCGTTCTTGTTCTCTGTTCAAAAGAACTCTGTAGAACTTGTAGTATAGTTGTAGATAGTTGTTGTAACAGTTAGTTAACCTTTGTAGCAACTCTTGAAGTTCTCGTAGTCCCGAGCGGGACTCAGCCAGGAGATGGAGCATGATCCGGTCCCCTGGCTTTAAGCCCTGCGATGGCTGCAAATGGCCTGTGCCCGTCCACGATCCGTATACCAGCTACCTACGGCACTTAGGTGAGGGGCACATAAACAACAAGTGTCGTATCTGCCAGTCCTTCAAACCTAGGATGAAGAAGGAGCGCAGTATCCATGTAAAAGTGCTCCTAATGGAGTTGACACTCACTGCAGCACTGGAACAGCGGTCCGACTCCACACTGAACACCGTGGCCTTCATGTGCAGTGCTCAGCCGGTGCCATCCATGAGCCGACACCGATCTCCCTGCTGGTGAAGGTAGGGGGCTGAACCAAGTGACCTTTCGGGGTCCCTTCCAGTTCTGTGAGATAGGTATATCTCCATATATTATATGAACCAGGACATCTTCCTTCCAGTACTCTGTCCCAAACCATATAAGACCAGCAAAGAGAGACGTCTCCATGCGCTGGACGTCCAAAGGGCATTGGCCTTCTACCTAGCGTGTACTAAGCCCTTCCAGAAATCAACTCTGCTTTTCATCGCCACAACAGAAAGGATGAAGGGCCTTCCAGTGTCCTCACAGAGGATTTCCAAGTGAACAACCTCTTGCATACGCACCTGTCCCGCCACCGCCAATACTCAGAGCCTACTCAACTAGAGCTCAGGCATCCTCGGCTACCTTCCTGGCACACGTACCCATCCACGACATTTGCAAGGCTGTGACATGGTCCTCTGTTCACAGGTTCAGGGCGCATTATACCATTACGCAGCAAGCCAGGGATGATGCTGGTTTGGCAGAGCTGTGTTGCAATCTGCACATCTGTGAACTCCTACCCACCTCCATTGGTACATCAGTGTGTGAAAAATATTTTGTGAAATTTAGGGTGACAGGTGTTATATCACTGTATGTTTTTATATCAGTGTATGTTGCTGTTATGTATGTTTTCTTACTAATGAGCATTCATGAGTGCCTTGTTTAGCTTTTAGAAGAGTATGCTAACAGTGCATGACAGCCAATCTAAAATTAAAAATTTTCAGAAGTGACTAGTGATTTTGGTTACAATCAGTTTTTGGGTTAGTGAAGTCCTACGGTTTCGGTAAGGGGCATGAAGAGGGGCCAGAGTGGTGTCCTCTTAGTGATATGAATATTATCCATGCACTTTTCCAATGCATGGGATTGGCTGAATGATACAACTTGTGAGTCTTTCTTCATCCAAATGGGATTTTTAGCTCCATCTTCATTCCTGGGGTTGAGATGTTTTGTCCCTGTCAGCCAGGTATACATTGAATGGCTCACGGTGCTCAATCTCAGTGATGTCACTCGGCTGGAAAGAAAAAACATTCATACCCTTTTGGGTGGCATCATCTTCCTTGATACCTCCCAGTGTTCTGACTGTCGTCTGTAGCAGCTATATAGATGAAGTTATGTGTTCTCAACCCAGGCTTGGGCAGGAGGTTGGCTACATGGCCACGTCTTGGGGTAGGGATGCCCTGAGGGATTCTTGGAAGTGCTCATAGTTTCAGAGCCGAGCTTTGTTGTGGAGCTGTTTTAGGCTCTGTAGAGACTAGATTTGACATCTTGTTTATATTATCCACCAGTAATTGCAAAATATCTTTGTCAAATATAAATAAATGCTTCTTTATAGGGGGATTGTGTAGAACCTCAATCCAAAGATCAGTTTATCAGGAACCAATTCCCAATTGACTAAAAATAAAGTCACAATTTTCTCAGTTTAGCTGAAAATTAGAGCACAAAGATCATAAATCTAATTGAGAGAGCAGCTAGTTTGAAAAAATGTCTCATCTGAAAACACTTTTTTTCCCCTGTGTGATGCCTTTTAACTCCTCTCACTTTGAATGTTAACATTATGTGCTATTATTAATTCGGTAAAATATTTTTGGGATACAACTTTGAATGAAAACAGCCATACTAACTACAGCTGTATTAATACTCGTGACCTCACTAAGAATTCCTTTGGGCAAGAGGCTTCAGATGTTTTTCAGGTGGGAGATCTGTGACTTGGCTGAAAGTTAAAGTGTAGCAGGTACGTTTTGAAGCACATGATGGGGTCAGGGACCCAAATGGCCCCTCTACAGAAGGATGTTCACCTGCTTATTCAAAAAGGGGTGACTTCTCCACCTGCACTCAGACCCCTCAGAAGCCCCTTCATTGCAGCCATGTGGAAGAGGCTCCATGGCATTTTGGTGCAGGGCATTCTGAGACTCTATTATGCACTAACTCTCAGATTTCTGAGCTGTATTCATTTCATCTCTGTGTCCTCCACCTCTGTTGCTGGACCCAGCCAATGTCAACATAGCTCTGGAGAAATCATGCTGCTGGTTGAGGAAAGGCCAGGAAAAGTGGTTTCTATATGTATGGATAATGTCTGCCTAGCTGATCCCCTAGGCTGTGAAGTCTTACACTCTGCAGACTTATAAGAGGGCCACAGCCCTCCCTCATGTGGAGATGTTTTTTAGGAAATTCCACCAAAGAAACCTCACAAAAATTGCCTGCCTTTCAGGTTCCCTCCCATGGCTTTATCAGTGGGAAGAAGTAATTGACCCCAACGTTTTTGCTTATTCTATACTTTCCATTCACCACTTTAAAAATGTATGTTGTATTCCTGTGATTTCTTCCTCCCTTGCCCTCCACCCCAAAATGAATGTGCATGCTATTTTTAAGGGAACTGAAAATTAGATCTAGATTCTGCCTGGAGAGAAGGAACACTGCAAAATTCAGTCTGTAGCATAGCAAATTGTATTGTTACTACTGTTATAGAATCATAGAAATGTAGGGCTGGAGGGGACCTTGGGAAGTCAGCTTGTCCAGCTCCCTGCACCGAGGCAGGAACAAGTAAACCTAGACCATCCCTGACTGGTGTTTGTCTAACCTGTTGTTAAAAACCTCCTTGATAGGGTTTCCACAGTCTCTCTGGGAAACCTATCCCAGAGCTTAGAACTACCCTTCTTGTTAGAAAGATTTCCAAATATCTAATCTAAATCCCTCTTGTTGCAGATTAATCCCATTATTTCTTGTCCTCCATTCAGTGGTCATGGAGAACAACCTATCACTGTCCTTGTCATAACAGCAGTTAACATATTTGAAGAGTATCTGGTCCCTCTTCAGTCTTCTTTTTACAAGACTAAAATATGCCCAATTTTTTTAACCTTTCCTTGTAGGTCATGTTTTCTAAACCTTTTCTCATTTTTGTAATTCTCCTCTGGCCTCTTCTTAAAATGTGGCATCCAGGACTGGACAGAGTACTACAGCTGAGGCCTCACCAGTTCCAAGTAGAGCAGGATATTTATCTCCCATGTCTTACATAGTACATTCCTGTTAATACACCCCAGGATCACAGCCTTTTTCACAACTGCATCACATTGTTGGCTCATATTCAATTTGTGATCCCTTATAACCCACAGGTCCTTTTCAGCAGTACTATCAGCTACCCAGTTATTCTCCATTTTGTAGCTGTGCATTTGATTTTTCCTTCCTAAGTTTAGTACTTTGCACTTGTCTTTATTGAATTTCATCTTGTTGATTTCAGAATAGTTTTCCAATTTGTCAAGGTCCTTTTGAATTGTAATCCTCTCCTCCAAAGTGCTTGCAGCCCCTCTTAGCTTGGTGTCATTCACAAATTTTATGAGCATACTATGAACTCCATTGTCCAAGTCATTAATTAAATTATTGAATAGTATTAGATCCAAGACAGACCCCTCTAGGACCCACTAAATATGTCTTCCCAGTTTGACAGAGAACTTTTAATAACTACTCTTTAAGTACATTTTTTAACCAGTTTTGCTCTTCCCCCTTTATAGTAATTCCATGAAGACCATGTTTCCCTTCTTTGTTTATGAGCATGTTAGGTGGGACTGTGTCAAAAACCTTACCAAGATATAGCACATCTACATCTTCTCCCCTGTCCACTAGGCCAGTAACTCTGTCAAGGTTGGAAATTAGGTTGGTTTGACAAATCCATGTTGGCTAATACTCATTACCCTATTATGTAAGCACCTGAGGTGCTTACAAATTGATTGCTTAATAATTTTTCCAGTATCTTTCCAGGTATTGAAGTGAGGCTGACTTCATAAATTCCCCAGGGGCTCTTTGTTCCCCTCTTTAAATATAGATACTAAATGTGCCTTTTCCAGTCCTGTGGGACCTCACCCGTCCTGTGTGAGTTCTCAGAGATGATTGCTAATTGTTCCGAGATTGTTTCAGCTAGTACTCTAGGGTGAAATTCATTAGGCCCTGCCCACTTAATTACATCTAATTTATCTAAATATTCTTTAACCTGTTCTTTTCCAATTCTGGCTTGCGTTCCTTTCCCCTTACTATTATGAGTCATAATATTTATTATTTGTTTAACAACAGCATCCAGAGTCATCATTCAGAGCCTCATTGTTCTAAGGACTTTACAAATGTGTAGTAAGAGATTTTTCCTTTGCTGAATAGCTCAGAGTCATTGGGTACGTCTACACTGCACGATTATTTCGAAGTAGTTTAAACCGATATTACAAAACCGATGTTATAAAATCAGTTTTGCGCGTCCACAATGCGATCACAAAACCGATTGCTTGCGTCCATGGTCCAAGGCTACCATCGCTCCCAACTCCCGTGACTCTTTAATTAGAAATACCAAAGCTTCAATGAGAGATGAGGGAGCTCTGCATCAGAGATATCCATAGCCCAGCAGCGAGAACACTCACTGTGGGTAACAGACCCCATTCAAAGCCCTTCTACCCATCAGGTAGAA
>NC_133771.1:92729707-92754522 GCF_003597395.2 Chelonoidis abingdonii
CTCCAAATATCAAAATGGAGAGTACCCCAGAGATTGTAGGCATTCCTGCACAACAATATTAAATAATTTAAATGCATTCCAAAAAATGAAGAAAAGGATTTTCCATACATCAATCAATCTCTATTAGCTGGGATGGGCAGGGATGGTGTCCATAGCCTCTGTTTGCCAGAAATTGGGAATGGGCAACGGGGGGTGGATCTTTTGATGATTACCTGTTCTGTTCATTTCCTCTGGGGCACCTGGCATTGGCCACTGTCAGAAGATAGTGAGCTAGATGGATCTTTGGTCTGATCCAGTATGGCCGTTCTTATGTTAACAAAAAGCAAAGCTAAGTGTTAAGGTAACAAAAATAGTTACTTATGTGTCGTTTTCACTTGTTCATTCCTCTTGACTGGTAACGGGTATCCTTCTATGCAGCTCTAGCCTTAGTTTTACCAGCGATGGTGGACTCATTTTCATTTCACTTTAGAATTATACACTTTTAATTAGGGTGACCAGAAGTCTCGATTTTATAGGGACAGTCCCGATATTTGAGGTTTTGTCTTATATAGGCTCCTATTACCCTCCACCCCCATCCCAATTTTTCACATTTGCTGTCTGGTCACCTTACTTTTAATAGAGCTAGTTGATTTTTTTTTTCTGCAAAAATGGGGTTTGAGCACTTAAATTTAAACTCTGTCGCACTTTTGTCTTAGTTTCCTCAGTTTTGAAATGTTACAACCCTCTTCCACTCCCCCCCTGAAATTGTGAAAAATGTTAAATGAAACAAAACCCAGTTTTTATGTTTATTTTTCATGAAGCAAAAATAAAAACAAATTTTGAGCTTGTCTCATTTTTAAATGAGGTAAGGAAAATCCTGACCCCATTGAAGCCAATGGCAAAACTCCCAGTGACTTTAGTGGGACTAACATTTCTCCTTATGTTTGTAGAAATTGTTTAAATAAAACAGGGGCTATTACCACCTTTAACCAAAAAAAGCACAGTTAGGGAAAATGTTCTTGTAGGAATTGCACTCAGTAAAGGGACTGTGATTTATTTGGGAATAATATATAATAAATTCTAAAGCCTGGCATGGATAGATATTTTTAATGGTTAAAATTTAAGTTCATTAGTGCTTCTGAATATTTTTTTGCACTCTGGGAATATACATGCTGAAATATATGTTCATTTTTTAACTCGGCAATCAGACACTTGGCTCCATCTTGGTCCTTGCTCTGCTCCGCTTACAAAGTGACAGCATTAGAAAGCAGCTGGATCTCTGCTGAGGACCTGGCACAGAGTGTGTGCTCGGCTTGTTCCTAAGAACAAAGGGGTATGGCTGATGTACTGCTGCACTCCAGCAATTCCCGGATAGCAAGCAGCTCCTCTGGGTCATTCCTGGCTGACCATAGTTCAGAGTAGCTCTGGGTCGGCCTCAAAAACAGAGGGGTGTAAACAGTGCATCTCTCATCCCCACCCAGGGAAGAATACAACTGAGGATTGAGGTCCCATATTTGTAGAGGGAACCCCTGACCCAATAGCATATTCTTTACCCACTGCTGTAAATTGGCTCTGGACTATGCACTATATTTACATGATAGTTTTGTCGCCCTACTTTGAGGTGTCATTAGCTTTCACATCTTCCCTCGATCGCATCTTCTTTTGGGCCTATCACAAGCCTTTCTTAACATCTTGTCACAGACATTATTCATGTGGGCTATGACTCTGCTAGTAGGATTTAGATTTGTGATCAGTGGTTTAGGAGGCCAGTATGCTAACTACTGTGTTATGGAGCCTGGGGTGACTGATGTGTAAAGTGAATCCCTCCGTGGCTTAAACCTTAGCCTGCTAAACGCAGGGTTGTGAGTTCAATCCTTGAAGAGGCCACTTAGGGATCTGGGGTAAAATCAATCCTTGGTCCTGCTAGTGAAGGCAGGGGGCTGGATTCAATGACCTTTCAGGATCCCTTCCAGTTCTATGAGATAGGTATATCTCCATATTTTTATTGTTATAACAGATACTGTTCCTTCCTTCCTAATCAGGGTTGGCCAATTCCTCCTAATTTACAAGGGCTATTATGCCATAGTCGATGTTAAATTATAGGTAACTGTCAGTTCAGGGTGGGGGTGTGAACGGTAGTGGGTGGGGAAACACGGCTGAAAGGGGGCAGGAGTCCCAGGGGGCAGTCAGGAAAGAAGTGGGGGTGATTGGATGGGGTGGTATGGGGCAGTCAGGGAACAGGGAGAGGGGGTTTGTGGATAAAGCAAGGATCCCAGAGGGGCTGTCAGGGACCGGGCGAGTTGGATGGGACAGGAGTCCCAGGCGGGCAGATAGGAGGAGGCCATGACCTCCTCCCCTTACCAGCCCTCCATACAATGTATGAAATCCGATTTGGTTCTCAGGCCAAAAAGTTTGCCCGCTCCTGGTCTAACTGATCACCATATTTGAGGTTGGGAATAAATTTTCGTTCAGATCAGATTGGCAGAGATCCTGGGGATTCTCTGCATTCTTCTGTAGCATGGGGCACAGGTTATTTCCGGTTTAAACTAGGTTCTCTGTCATTTGATTTGAGGACTTAAGTTACTCAGCCTGAGGTTAGGGGTCTATTACAGGAGTGGATGAGTGAGGTTTTGTGGTCTGCAATGTGCAGGAGGTCAGACTAGATAACCATGCTGGTCTCTTCTGACCTTAAAGTCAATGAGTCTATGAGTGATTCTATTATATACTCTGTAGGTAAAATCTGGCCCCATTTAAGTTGATGTGAGTTTTGCCACTGACTTCAGTGGGGCCAGAGTTTCACCCTCTTCCAGGGTGCAACCATCTATAATAGAATTACTCGTTAGTAATAAATGAGCAAAGAAATTCTTTTATGTGACAGAGAAAGGTAGGACATTTTTAACTGAATGACGTTTACTGGGTACCACAAACTAAAGACACAACGAAAATGCACTATCTTGTTATTGTGCTGGTCTTTACCTGCTGGGAAGACCAAAACACTAAGCAGAGTACTGAATCCGGGAAGAACATGCATTTTTGATTTCTCAACACACAAAATCACTAATGTGAGTTCTCTTTATTTACATTTTTATAGTTTCACTGTTTACAATAAGAATATAGTCTTCCAGGCCAGGCATCTCCAGTCAGTTAAACTAGGCTCTTCTTTTCTGGTTTCTTTTTAAAGTGACTGAAAAAGAAGTTTTATGGAGTTCAATATTTATTGTGGATTAATGGTTTCCATGTTAAATGTGCCCAGTTTACAAGTAAACAAATGGAGTAGGGGGAAGAAGATGGAGAGGCAACCTAGTAAATTCAACCTGGGATCTCAAAGTCAAACGGGGCTTTTCTGGCTCATGCACAGTCACCAGAAATGCAGTTCTGGAGGAATTTGGGTAGCAATTCTGCGGATGATTAGGCAGAACGGGATTCTCAAAGCTAACAGGAGTAAAGAGCAGCAAAATGTTTTCTGTCACACAAGTAAGCAGATCTGACCCTCAATACGCACTTGGGGTTGTTTCTCAAATGATCTAGGAACCATTTTTACAATGTAACTTTTCAGAGTAGAACTGCATCAGACGAAGTGGGTATTCACCCACAAAAGCTCATGCTCCAATACGTCCGGTAGTCTATAAGGTGCCACAGGACTCTTTGCTGCTTTTACAGAGTAGAGCTGAACTTCAAGGGTCCTGAACATCACCTTCTACCCTCAATTCCGAAGCTGCTGCTTAATTGCTAGAAAATGCCCTCCTACTCAGCCATTAGTATTTACTTATACTCACCGCATATTTTTAATCCCTTTAGTACTACTGTGTGCCTATGCTAGGTATATTCATATATTCTTAGCATTAAAAAAACTTTACCCAGATTGTATAAAAACCAAAATTAATCAAACCTTGGATTGTCACCACTGAAAGTGTATTTTCCTGAGTGTTGATTTCAAGTGTGTTGCTGGCTTGGGCCTGAATACACAAAAGGAGTTAGACATTTAGGATATGTCTACACTACAGGATTATTCCGATTTTACAGAAACTGATTTTTGGAAACAGACAGTATAAAGTCGAGTGCATGCGGCCAAACTTCTGAGCATACTTATTCTAGTTGGTGGTGCATTCATGTACTGATCTTAGCGGACTCGACTTAGAAAAACACTGACTTCTATTGCCACTGCAAGCAGAGATCAACGGGGGGGTTGGGGAGGGGAGAGGAGGGCAGCCCTCCCAGCTGCCTATGATTATTGCAGAGCGAGTGAATCTCCATCTAGACAAAGCTTAAGAAGAAAGAGAGATGACCTGGGAGTCATTCCCATTTTTGCCAGGTGCCCCCGGACGACCTCACTGAGGCCAGCCAGGAGCAAGCCATATACCCTGAACCACCCCATGACAAACGTTTTTGGATCCTTCAGGCTTTCGGAGCTCAGCCCAAGAATTCAAATGGTTTCGGAGAGTGCGGGAACTGTGGGATAGCTACAGTCGTCAGTCGCCCCTCCCTCCGTGAGCATCCTTGTTGAATTCTTTGGCTTTCTGGTACACTTGTCTCAGCTCTTAGTTTCACGCAGCACTTTGTCGCGTCCCTGTTGTGGCCTCTGTCCCTCATGGCCTTGGAGATTTTTCAAATGTTTTGGCATTTCGTCTATTGGAAGGAGTTCTGATAGAACAGATTCATCTCCCCATACAGAGATCAGATTTCAGTAACTCCTGTATGGGTTCATGCTGGAGCTTTTTTTTGATTCTGGACGTACATGGTCACCTGTCATAAACAGATAGCTAAGGGTTAATGTTCTTTTACCTGTAAAGGGTTAACAAAGGGAACCAAACACCTGACCAGAGGACCAATCAGAAAACAGATTTTTCAAAGCTCAGGGGAATGTTTGGGTCTGTGTCTTTGTCTGGCTCTCAGCTATGAGAGGGTTCTTTCTATCTTCAGCTTCTAATCTTCAGTTTCCAAGTTGTAAGTACAAAGGTAGAAAAATAATAGGCTGTTATTGGTTTTTTTTGTATTTACATGTGTGTAGTTGCTGGAATGTTTAAATTGTATTTCTTTTTGAATAAGGCTGTTTATTCATTTTTCTTTTAAGCAATTGATCCTGTATTATTGTCATCTTGATACAGAGAATATTTTTATGTCTTTTTCTTTCTTTTTTATATAAAGTTTTCGTTTTTTTTAAGACTTGTTTGAGTTTTTTTCTCTCTGGTAGGCTAAGGAAACGAAGGGGAGGGAAATTCTCTTTGTGTTAGATCTATGGGAGGGTGAATCTCTGCAGCACCAGGGAATTGGTGGGAGGGAGAAAAGCAAGGGGGAAGAGAGAGAGAATCTTTTCTGTTTCCTTGTATTTGGTTGTCTCTTTGTGGAAGAGAGGAGACATGCTTTCTTGGTATTGTGATGTAAAGAGGTTGCATCAGTAACTCTCAGGTTAGCCCAGAAAGGAAAGCCTGGGAGGGGTAAAAAGGAGGGGGAATGGGTTATTTCTCCTTGTTTTAAGAATCCAAGGGATTTGGGTTCTTGGGGTCCCCCCAGGGAAGGTTTGGGGACCAGAGTGAGACAGGCACTGTAATCCCTGTTTGGTGGCGCGAGATCAGATCTAAGCTGTAATTAAGCTTTAAGGGTTCATACAGGCACCCAGATTTTTGGACGCTAAGGTCCAGATTTGGGAATGATGCTTCCGTGCTGATCAGCTCTCCATGCTGGGCAAACAGGAAATGAAATTCAAAAGTTTGCAGGGCTTTTCCTGTCTACCTGGCCAGTGCATCCGAGTTCAGATTGCTGTCCAGAGCGGACACAATGGTGCACTGTGGGATAGCTCCTGGAGGCCAACACTGTTGAATTGCGGCCACACTAACTCTTATTCGAAATGCAATACCGATTTGAGGGCTATGCCCCTCATCGGGGAGGAGTACAAATATCAATAATAAGAGCCCTTTATATCAAAATAAAGGGCTTCATTGTGTGGACGGGTGCAGGGTTAATTCAGTTTAACGCTGCTAAATTCGAGATAAACTCGTAGTGTAGACCAGGCCTTAAAAAATCACTACAAAGCCTAAAGGGGGAGGGAGGAAAGATAGCTGTAGCAGTGATAGAAACATTTTCCTACATAGACTAACTACAGGCACAGTTAGATCACAGTTATCCCTAGCAATTTTTATGTGGCATTTTCCTATAAGCTGCACAACGGTAGAGCATTTTCAGGAGCGATTTGAAGGAAGAAGGAGTTGCTTTACAGTCTGATTTAAGACTCCAGTGCAGCTCTGTGCAAGCCCAAGAGTTTGCCTCTGCACTTATCCTGCAGGCCTGAAGCATAAAGAACCAAAATGGGACCTGTTTGTGCTCTGCACCCTGAAAAATAAAACCACTGATTTATGAGCCTAAAAATGGTTAACTGTAGGTGCCTAAGACCCCATTTTTTGAAAAAATTGACTGAAGGCATTTGCAGGAGTTATGTTAACCCACATTAGCTAAATCGGATTTAAATAGCTGTGAAGGCAGGGCAACTTGGCTTTTAACTCAGGTTGGCTCTTCAAGTCCAACTTCAGTATCCCCTGTAGGCTTAAACTTGAGCTGCTAACCTGAGTTAAAAGCAAAGTTGTCCTGTCTTCATCACTATTTTATTCCATGTTAGGTGACATGGATTAGCTAATCTGAGTTAAGAACACACCTTTTATTTGCAACGTAGACATACTCCCTGAGTCCTTACTCATGACCAATAAGCAGATGACCAGCATGCTACCTACACCTAAAAAGGAAGGTGTAATACTTTCCTAGAGAGCATAAGATAGTATTTTACCAAAGTAAATCAACAATAGCAGTCACTTAAGTCAGACAAAGAAAAAGTTTTGCTGATTCCTCTCTGTCCATTCTCAGCTGAAGAAATAATGCCAGATGTTCCTCATGCAATGTCATAAACCTGCGACTCAAATTTCAAGGCAAACTAGAGAGGGCATAGAAGTCTCCTGTGAGAAAGATGTTAAAAAATAAACTAAGAATGCTGATTTTGTGAGTGAATTTGTTTATTTGAAATACACAAGTACCTGCTTACAGTGAATTTAGTAAAACTGTATTTCAAGTGAATCAGAATGAACTTCCCCAGTTGTTACAATGCACTGCAATCTGCATTGCTATTCTAGTTAGTCAAGTTTTTCTGTAGATAAAAAGTGACTTTCATATAGGAAATTTCCACTGAAATGATATTCCTCTAATGATCTTTGTGGGGATGTGGTAGTTACAATTTACAAACATGGTTTCCTCCCCTCTATTTATTTTGCTAGACTGGTTACGTTTACACTACTTGTCAAGGCATGTATTGTAATATGGAGCTAGGAATGTATGTAGCAGTGATATATTAGAGACTTCAAACAGAAGTGAGCTGTTCTATCTAAATCACCTGAGAAATTTTTTCTGAGTTATCTGGACTGTTTGAAACTGTCAGCGCTTCACTCCTGCAGGTTGTAAGAATGCTTTAGCAGCATTAGCATTCCCATCTTTATATGACTTGCTTCCTGCTGAGGTAATATTTATAGCTTTTCTGACCTTTGGATGAACTCCCAGGTGTTAGTAGCCACTAAATGAGGAGTTTTCCTCTCTTCTCGTCTTGGGATGAGTTAGCTGCTGCACGTTCACAGCAAGTTACAAAGGAGACAGTTACAGTAACAAAAATCTAGAATACTTCATTTTTTTAAATGTTCTTGAGCATGGTCAAGTTGAAGCTACTCTCTAAAGGAGCACTTCCCACTGTAATTTGTGTAATTAATCTGTTTAAGCATTTCAGGTTCAGATCTCTTATTCCTGAAACATCATCAGAGAGAAATTTTCATAATACTTTGCATTTCTGTAGTCCCTTCCAAATTCAAGGATTTCACAGTGATACATAACTATGAATGAATTAAGCAGGGCTAGCTTGGGGGGAGGGATAGCTCAGTGGTTTGAGCATTGGCCTGCTAAATCTAGGGTTATGAGTTCAATTCGGGGGGGTCATTTAGGAATCTGGGGCAAAAATCTGTCTCAGAATTGGTCCTACTTTGAGCAGGGGGTTGGATTGGATGACCTGCTGAGGTCCCTTCCAACCTTGATATTCTATGATTCTCCTTCAAAGAGATAGATGTTGTTATTCCCATTTTACAGATGGGGAAACTGAGACTTAGAATTTAAGTTACTTTCCAGAGGTCTCAGAATGGGTCAGCAGCAGAGCGAGGAAAAGAACCCTGTTCTCTTACCTTCCAGGCTTGTCTTTTAACCAACATAAACTCTTCAGGGCAAGGACTGTCTCTCACTGTGCTTGTACAGTGCTTAACACAGTGGCGCCCTGATCTTGGTAGGAGCCTCTAGGTGCTCTGTAATACGTATAATTAATAACAATAATACTTTCTCCAAACAGTAATATATTATCAATTATTGCTGTGATACCAACACTGCTGTATTTGATAAGCATATTCACCTCTCTGTTTTTTTTCATCAGTGTTTTAATGATACAGCTGACAGAGAAACACTTGACTGATCTGCCTCTTATTGTTTCATATATATTTCAACCCTTCTGGAGTTTCTAAGAATTCTCCATAATGGTAACGATAACTAAAAGCAACAGAATAATTACTGTTAACCACTCTACTGTCCACCTCATTTTCCAGATCATTATACACTGAGCCACACCAATCTTAATACCAGTCACTTAGCCACCTTTCTGTTAAGCTTTCCATTTTGAAAAATGGCTACCTAGTTCCTCTTTGCTTCTGATCACTGAGATACAATTATGTAGTTCACTTTATTTTTACATGGGAAGGTGTGAGAGAGCCTACTTCGCCTACTGCAGTAGGTACTTGATTGAACTTGCTAGAACATTAACATGCAGCATGGATTATTTTGAAAGCTTTCTGGATAAAGAGAAGAATATTTGCAGAAATATGCCCATGACTTAAAGCAATTCATAGAAAGCACTATGTCTTAGAGTAATGGTGGGCAACCCGCGGGCCACAAGTGGCCCGTCAGGGAATCTGCTGGCGAGACAGTTTCTTTACACTGACCGTCCTCAGGCACGGCCACCTGCAGCTCCCAGTGGCCGGGAATGGCGAACCGTGGCGATTGGGAACTGCGGGAGGCCGTGCCTGCGGACAGTTGATATAAACAAACTATCTCGTGGCCCACTAGCAGATCACCCTGATGGGCCGCAGGTTGCCCACCACTGTTTTGGAAAGGACATAATCAATTGCAGTTTGGATATTTAGAGTATATAAAAGAAGGGTATCCATATTATCTTGTTAAAAATGAGATTGTTCATTATTTTGCTGTTTCAAAAAATGTCCATGTAACAAAATATTAATCTATTTGATGGCTCTCTACTTGCAGACTGTCTTATGAGTAGTTTTCGTAGATATGCATTTTGTTCTTGTCAATCTGAGAAATTCTTCTGGGGAAAAATCTAAAACCCCTACTATCTTTAGACAATTATGTGTCTGAAATTTGTGGCCTCCCATTCAGCCATCCCTGCAAATATGTCTAAAAATATGCAGAAAAAAAAACAAATTTCCATAAGCAAGACAACAAGATAGTGTGTCTAATTTAAAAAGTGTTTAAAATCTTCCAGGAAACTGTGAGAGCAGGTCAGGGTGAAAGGAGGATATATGAATAGTTTTAAATGAGGAAATTCAGACAAATTGTTTCAACAACATTAAGGTTGAGTCACAAACCAACAATCAAAAGACAGGAAATGCAAAGTGAAGGATAACATTTCACCTTTAATACATATCATTATATTTCTTTGGTTTTGTAGGGAGGATGAAAGGGAAACTGTTTTCACATGAATATGAAGCACAATGATGTTCTTAATTTTGGATTTCCTTGCTCAACCCAGTTTCTAGAACATCCCTCCTATAAAATTGTTTTGTCTGGGAATAATCATGTTTTTACTTAGATTTCTGGACCCACAACATTTGAAAAAGATTTACAGCCTCTTCTCATGTTTCTCTTTTCCCCATTACTACCTCTTTTTGTCCTCCCGTCAGTGTACATATTATCCTGTTGTATGCACCTTTACTGTTTTTTTTAAACAGCTTTCCTTCCCCTTGCTCTACTCTGTCCCCAAAGTTTCACTTCCCTCTGTCTCTGCGGGAACTGCTACGCCCTGTAACTCCATAATGTTTGCTCTCTCTGTTCTAGACTGCTCTCTCTCTCCTGCTCTAAGGAATTCTAAGGCAATTCTCAAACAATACTGTAGCAATAGGCTGTATAGAATTACTGATGTTTTAGATAAACCAGATCAAAACACTATATTGGCCTCTTTTCTTCTCTCTGTCTTTATTGTATAAAAAAATATCTTATGGGGGCTGAGAAACTAAATAACCCCTTTGCTTAATCACTTCAGTAACCAATGCACATGCACTGTATTAGACAAGTTCACTTTCTGATGAGATTCCTATTTACAGTTTTGCAAAGGTCAGCAAGTTTGCTCCAACGAGAAGCAAAAAGATATAGTTGGTAATGACACGCTACCTAACAGAGATTTACACAAGTTTAGCTGTACAGACACCAGGGCAGGTGTCCAGAGTGGCTGGAGGTCGAGCTTACAGTCAGATCAGCTAGGGGATGGTGACTTTCATACTCTGCTAAGACTTCTGCTTTGCATCTTACTGTGAATGCACGGTGTATAGATAGTTGCCTGGATAGGAAGCACATATCACCTATAGCATTAGCATCAATTTGTTTCTACATACTCTGTCCCTTGAGCAGGATGATACTGGAACATCAGGCATTAGTGCAAATTTTAGATATGAGATTGATGATGCTCACCTGTATGCATACTAGTTTATCACTTTATTTGTGCTCAGGAAGGAATTTTTTTTCCTACACAGCATACTGACCTTGGTCTATAGAGTCAGCATTTAGGGTTGTGAGTTAGTTCTGTCCCCATAGGTAGATGTTGCTGTTATCTTTCCCTGGAATGCTGTAGCAACTGCCATAGAGTATCTGATGACCTCCTCAATATTGTTTGTGTAGTTTTCTACCTCCTTCACTGCAACTTTTGGTTGAAGCATCTTGTGGTATGTTTGGATGGGCCTAATCTCTGTCCCAAAATGTGGGTACCATTTTGGGAGCTGGTGAAGCTAAGGCATGACAGGGGAAGGAGGAGAATAATTGTCATGGGAACACACCTCTGTCAGATATGGTTTGATCTCCCTGATCAAGAGTTTGGCTACATATTTGCAACCCCTCCTTTGATGGTAAAATAGGTTGAGGACTGTTCTGTAGGCTTCAGGGCATTCGTGGATAATTGAGCATAACATCAGGCATTATGGATAACATTAAGTCTGAATGAAAAACAATGCAGTTGCAGCCTGAGGCCTTTAAATCTCAAATATCTCTTTTGTTGGAACCACCATGCACAGCAGTGACAGTGAGCCATGCTCCCTAAACTTTCATCAGGTCCTCTACTACAACCTGACCTAACCTGAAACTTCTGATTAGTACCTTAACTTGAACCTCCTGCCACCTTCCTCTCTCCTGGATATGTCCTTCTTCTTAGGCCTTATCTCCACTAAAGGGGAAATTCCATCTAAGCTACACAGTTTGAGTTACGTAAATAGTGTAACTCACATCGACATAGCTTAGATCTACTTACTGTGGGGTCCACACTATACGATGTCGATGGAACACACTCTTCCGTTGAGGCCTCCTACTCTTCAATCCAGTGGAGTACAAGAGTTAACGGGGGAGCGATTTGCTGTCAATTTAGCTGGTCTTCACTAGACCCGCTAAATCGACCGCCGATGCATTGATTGCTGCTCGTCGATCCCGTGATAAGTGTAGACAAGTCTTTAGTGTCAAATTAGAATTATCATGGGTAAATAGGTGCATCTTGTCATGCGTCTCTTAAACAACACCAGAAGAGTAGTGAGTTTTCTTATTGCTTTCACTAACAGTGGGAAATCTTGTTTTATGATTTCAGAGAATGATGAGGAGCAGGAGGCTCTGCCATCTTTGGACAAGCCTGGCTGGTATTCCCAGGGTAACGCTACCCATCTTTATGAACTGCTGAAGAAGATGACAGGCAAGCCAGAACCAAAGGTATTAAGCAAGAGAGGGGCAAGTTATCTTAATAGATCCACTTACCACCATTGATCTATTTATCACCAAATGAGCGTGAATTAGAACTTTATTACTGGATGTAGTGCTGAGTAATCCCATTGAATTTCCATGGAGATTACTTGCAGTACTTTGTAAACATTTGAAGAAAATGCCCAGTAGATATTAAAGATGGGTCCTATTAGTTAATTTACACCATAACTCTTCTAGTGCTGTTGTTGTCTGCATGATTATTTGTTTAGCAGTGCGAATGGGCTTGTGTACAATACGCAAGAATACAGTTACTTCCTGCAAAGCAGGCAGTCTAAAAGATAGATATGTGCTGTGGAATCCAGTACTGGGGATAAAATAGTGGTTCTTGTATTTATTAATACAGAACAGCAAGGGAGAAGTTGACTAGTTACATTCAAGTTCTAGGAATTATAGATATTTACTGCCTTTCTCAAAAAGGAAAAATAAATGTGGTACAGAATATATATCTGATTATGCATGTATGTATATATATCTACTCTGTGTGCATGTTTGTGTAATAAAGCCTGTGTAATCTTTTCCTGTAGAGAAAACAGATGAACAAGGTTGCATAAATAAAAACTTGGATCATTGTGTCACCCCATTCAGTGGGTGAAATCCTGACCCCTTTGAAGTCCATGAGAGTTTTGCCATTGACTTCAATAGGGCCAGTTTCACCCAGTATGTAGGCTATACATGTAAGTACAACGTGACAGAAGGTTCCATTCAGAAATAAAGAGAAATGATCAGAGTTTTCCTTTGTTTCAAATATTTCCCAAATTTGTTACATTTTTTTAAAAATTCTGTTTTATCTGCTTCTCAGTTTTACTTCACTGCTGTCTAATATGCTAGTTTTGTCAACCAAAATGCCCTAGCAGTGTTGTCCTATGTGCCACTCATATTGCAGTGTTCAATTGTAATGTCAGTGGAAGGCCAGGGCATGGAAAGTGTTCAGAGGCAAACCAAGATGGAGTGAAAGGCCTGCAGTGAGGAGGCCTTTTCATAAAAAGAAACCAGATTTTAATAAAACATCCATTTGTTGTGTCCAGATAAACCTAGAGAAATTTTTATTTGGTTGTTTTTGAAGCTTTCTTTCTCTAGCTCTGAAACACAGATGCTTGTGTTTTCCTCACACACATAGCACTTTTAATTTGCTGCCTCACTTTTAGGTTGTTTATTTTGGTGACAGCATGCATTCAGATATTTTCCCAGCCCATCACTGTAGGAACTGAGAGACTGTCTTCATCTTAGAGGAGCTTAGAGGGGATGAAGTTATGATTCCTGTGGAGACTGAGTCTGAGCCCTTGGAGAAGAAAGGAAATTATGAGGTGAGGGTTTCTTGCAGCCATTTCCTCGAACTAAAAAAAAAAGAAAAAGAAAAGGTTAGAAATAATTATAGGACCACCTGAACTAAGTAGAATAAGAAGAAACCTACTAATAGTGATGCAAGTCTTTTGGCAGTGCCTACATTTTTCATGCCCATTCATGGCTGTATCAAAATTATGCCATCATATGACAACTAGACATCATAAGGCTTCTATTTACAGCAAGGCAGCACTAGTGCCCTATGGGCTGCCATTTCCTGACACTAAGCTAGCTGAACTGTGGTTCAAGAAATGTAGGCTTTAGATTTTCATTCACATGAACCTTCCCTGCTCCCATGAGCCAAATCTCTAAACCTGTTTACCTTCAGCTCCTACAGCGGAAGCCAGTCATCTGAAATGAATTCAAGTGTATTCCACTGTGTATGACCACAGTCTGCTGATGTTTCCTATTCACAAAGAGAAGCTTCTCCGAGGTTGGTCAACTACAGCCCTTTGACAATCATCTTAAATAAATAATTAAAAAAACACTTTCTAGGTTAAAGGTAGCTGGGAAGAAGGTCCATTGATCCATGCCGGCACCACTATCTGCCCGAAACTCATCCAAAGAGATGCAGGGAGGATTGGGCTGTGGCCCCTTTCTTCTATCCACTGATCAGCAGAACTGCCAGGGAAGAAAGAAAAGAGTGTGCCGAACCTATGTAAAGGGTGGCAGAGCTGCACCTGCAGCATACATCCCCATGGAACTGCAGGAGGTCTGCTGCAGCAAGGCTCCTCTGTGTACCTACCCCTCCTGAACACAGGCACAAACTAGCCCTACACTTTAAGTGGGAGTGTGCCTCCCAATCTGGGTAGAGAGACAGACGCTAGCTCTGCTTGAGCTAGCACACTAAAAACAGCAGAGTGGATGTTGCAGAAGCACAGACATCAGCACAGATTAGCCACTTGAATACAAGCCCCCCCAACCCCCTGAGTCTTTATTTATTTATTGTGCCACTGCCTGTACCACAATGTCCACATACTATTTTTAGTGCTCTAGCTCCAACAGAGCTAGCTTGTGTCTATGCCAGAATGGGAGACACCCTCCCAGTTGCAGTGTAGACATGTACTGTTCTCATACGTCTTCCTTAGAAATTGATGACGTTAGAACTGTTTAGCTTCTCATGTTATAATCTCCAGCAAATGGGAAGACAGTGCTTCTCCATCTTGAGCTCAGATATTTGGAATTAGAGCTGTCAAAAAGTGGGGAAATAATTTCACAAAAAATGGTCAAATTTTAAAATTATTTCCATTTCAGAGTTCAAAAATGAAACGTTCTCATTTGTGGGGGGATATTTTCATCTAAATAGTTTTTTAAATGATTTGTTTACCTGCCTGAAACCGAGTTTTTACTAAACAAAACATTTCAATGGCAATTCCAATTTTTTAATAAATTTCGCAGAAAATTTTGCAAAGAAAAACAAAAAAAATTGATAATACACTTCTACCATGATATAACGCGGCCCGATATAACATGAATTCGGATATAATGCAGTAAAGCAGTGCTCCGGGGGTGGGAGGCAGGGCTACGCACTCCAGCAGATCAAAGCAAGTTTGATATAACATGGTTTCACCTATAACATAGTAAGATTTTTTGGCTCCCGAGGACAGCGTTATATCGGGGTAGAGGTGTATTTTTGAAAAGGCCATTTTTAATGAAAAATCTGTGAAAAAAATTTCAACCTATTCAGTTTTGAATGTTTCATCCTTTGGTATGTTCCTAAATACATCAATGATACCCTTCTGACTGAGGATAAATAATGTTTTGTTACTTTTTGAAACTGTTTATTTTGTAGGGAGAAGTTTTTCTTGCTATTCAAAATATAATTTGAGATGGGGACTAATACCGGTTCAGATATCTTTTTGTTTTTAATCTGGCCATGTTGCATATTCAAACACCTATCCACCCCCATTTTTGTTACATTTTGGAGGGAGAACGGGGGGAAAGGGTGTAATGTGAAAAGTAGATACTAAAATATGAGTTTGAGTGAAATGGAGTAAAAATAAGGATTGTTTCTCCACATGCCGTCCTTTTATTATAAATATCAAATATATTTCTCCGAACTACACTGCTTTCTAAACTGAGTTCAAAGAAGGGCATCAAAGTCAGTGAATAAGTAAAACAAGTCATTAAAGTTCAGGTTCTTTCCTGTGTCACAGAGAGGCAAGAAGGAAGGCAAACACAATCTTAAGTCTTCTAGCACGAGGAATGCATTACTTAGTAAAAAGAGGAAAAAAGAAAAAAGTCATAGCTCTTTGTATAGGTTGTTAGCAAAATATGGATTGTATTTATATTAATAAAGTTTTTAAAACTACAAGCTTTACTGCACAAATTCCATCTGTCTGTTAGGTGGAAACTCTGATTGCACTAGTTTTTCAAACTAATCCTTGCAGCTTTTTTTTTTTCTTTAATTCACCACAACTAAGACTGCTTGGTAAATGGAAATTACTAGTGATGCAACCAAGTCTTCTCAAGTATGCTAAATACGTAGTTGGGATGAATCAGAGATTGTACATTTACTTCATTAAAACAAAGAGCCAACACTTATTCACAGTTCCTCTTCCTGTAAGTTTCTCGGAACCATAGTATAGGAAAAATTCTTAGTATGCAAATAAATTTCCTAGCATTGTATGATTTTTGGCTTTTATTTATTTGCACTGGATAAAAAGCATCTGACTTAACATCTGGTTTGTTCTTCAGAAGAAGCACTTTCTCTGTATTTGCAATTATCAAGTAGGAAATTGAGACTTTTAAATAAGAATTTGATGTTTTGCTAAAGGTGTAGTATTTGTGATAATAGCACGCAGTGTCTCAGTCAAATGCCATCTCTCCCACACCAAATCTATGCTCAACTTATATCCACTGCTGGTGACAGCAAGTAAGCAAAGTCAAAATGAATTGTATTGATTAAAGGAATCTGAACTGTGGGGGCCCATTGAAGGTCACTGGTATTATTGTATTGCCGTGCTGTTCACAGGGTCTGAACAACAGATCACTTCCATATTTCTGCAATTGACTGCACAGGACTAATTTAACAGGACTAGTTCAAAACAATTCCCCTCAGATTCTTACAAAGGTGGTGGGTTTTTTGGATTTTTTTTTAATTGTCCTAATCAACCTCTCCTATTAACCTTTGGGTGAAATGGGGAGAAAAGCTGATTCAAAGCTTTCACACAAATTCAGTTTGTGTGAAAACTGTGTTCAAATAAATTGTGGCTTATAATTAATAATAATAATAATAGGAGTAGTTTTGGAGTAGTACCCACAGTGTGCAACATGCTGTATACACATATAACAGAAGGTGCATACCCTGTGGCTAAGAGCTAATAATCTTTACAAAATAAAAATGTTCTTACCTCCAATTTAAATAAACTTGGTGACTTTCCCCAATTTTTAGGTGTTTACATGAAGTTTGTATAGTTGAGGGAAAACCCTTTTTCTAAATCCGAGGTTTTGATCTAAGACTGTCATGGCTTCTTTAAGGGATGAGGAAGTTAATGCAAGGAATTTACAAGGCCACTTCTTCAGGGAACAAGAACAAAAAGTTATTCCGTGGCCTCTTTTTTTTTTTTGTCTGCTCTCAAATGACTAACGTGTTTTTGGATCAAAGTAGTTTATGCCTGTTGTCCTCAGTGTCTTTTTTTGCAGGTGCTCAGCATCTTGCAGGATCGGAATTCATGTGATTAAGGAAATTATTATTGTAATGTTACATCTTCTTTTCATCTTGGTTCACTCCCCTTATATTCTTTATAAAGACTTTGTAAATGATGTTTTGTTTATTTCCCATTCTTTCCTCTTTCTGTCTTCTCCTTTTCTGACCTATCATACTCTGGTGGAAAAGGCTGGTTCCTACTAAAATCCTAGGAAAAACACTAGCTGCAAGTATATTCACAAAGAAGATACAAATTTAATGAGTGCTCTTTTGTTTCTAGTTATATATAATGTTTCATCATTAAAAGAGTTAGAAAATTAAACAAAAAATACCCATCACTCACAACCTCAGCAGCTAACAACTTCCATTTTCATTAGTTATTTTCTCTTTATGCTCGTAACTAAATTTGTCATGCAAATCAGATGTAAAGTTGTGGTAACAGTTGTAGGTTTTTCAAGTGTGTGTCATAACAAAATTAGCAGTTCAGCAGCAAACGATAGAAATTCTTCATGCAGCTCCTCAGTCAGTTACAGCATATTACAAATAACTAGTGTGTGAAATTAGGATGTCCCTAGGTTTGGGAGGTTGGTTGGTTGGTATGAGACTTTCTTTTTTCTCCATCTGTATTTTAAAAGTGTGGCAGACTCCCATCAGTGAAAACTCTAAAGACAATTGGAATCTGTCCCAGAATTTTGAAAGAAATGAACTCTCAGCAGTTCCTCTGTGTGCAAAAACTCTGACTATAGGAACGCATGTAGTGACAGGAAATTACTGACAGATATTGTGGACACCAGCAGTGAACAGGACCCTGGAAACACTCATTTTACAGAGAGGTTGTCTAATAGTTAGTTGGGGTTGCAAGCCGGGTCCCAGGAGTTTTATTCTAAACACTCCCTCTGAGTGACCTTGGAAAAAATCACTTAATGTCTCTGTGCCTGTTTACCCATCTTTAAAACGAGTATAATAATATTTACAGTAGCCACCTGGGTGGGATGTTGTAAGGCTTAATAAATTTATGTCTCTGAAGCAATATGATGTCCTTGGGTGAAAGGAATTATTATATTAGTGCATAGCTAATTATTTATTGGACTGAATGGGAATTTTGTTTTAGAAATATCTAGTTATAGTGGTCACTAGTGAAACACCTGACATTTACACAATATTAGGGGCTTTTTCCTGTGTTTTCTAGGCCCACATCCCACTGCTGATCTCAATGGTCTGGCCTGCAGGATCAGCCTGAGAGAGCCCAAGAGCAGGCCTACCTGCTTCAGGTACTTGGGCCTGCCTCCTGTACTCTCATCTCTACCCTCAGTAAGATTACATCCACATGACTTTAGTGAGCCCTAAACTTGGTACTAAGTGTCTGGAGAATCAAGCCTTTTAATGGTACTGTAAGGCTTAATCAAGGATTGTAATGTTAAACTGATGTCTTTAGACTTACATAGTATGGACCTGATTCTGCACTTAGCCCTCTCAGCTGATGTAAATTGTCAGAACTCCATTGAAGTCAGTGGAGCTCTGATGCTTTACACCAGCTGAGAATTGGGCTCTTTGCACTGTACTTTGAGGACAATGGGACTATTCACAGTAATAACCACTATGCTCAGTATCAAGCGTAAGTGGGACCAAGCCCTATGATGGGTAAAAGACAATGGTGTGGCATAAACATGGATTCTATATTTGTTAACCAAAAAATTGACACAGCTGGGAAATAATATTACTAAAAGATGTAATCGTGGTACGTAAAGAAGATACCTATAGATTTTGCTTTTCTAAATGTTTGATTTTCAGTTTCATTTTTTCCATCATTCCCATTCTCCTTTTTGAGTGTTTATATCTGTTTTCTTTAACTCTTCACTATTCTGACCAAAAAAAACCCCTACAACTCCACTCACTTACTGTTTTTATTTGCTAATTTACCATTTACAGATTGAGAAGTTAATGTTTCACCCATGTTTTAGGACTGGTTCCCATTCAGGTCTTTCATATCACTCAGACTTTTGGCCATGTTCATCATGGACTAAAAACATCTTACTAAATGTAGGGCCAGAATCTCTTCTGCTATCTTCTCCTTTTGATTAATCAGTTGATGCAAAGCAGCTGTAACTAGTCAGATGAGAATCCCCCCAGCAGTGAGGTGCTCTCAGCTGGAGTACAGCAGGTAGAGTTTGCTCCTGAACCAACTGCTCTGAACCCCCAGTATAGAAGGCACGTTTGGAGAGGAGGAGGGCAGGGCAGAGAACAGCAGCATTCCACCAGTTTTTGGCTGACATATGATTCCTTAGGGACTGGAACAGAACTGATATAATTTCGAGCAGACCCTGGGCTGCTTCAGCTCAAGACTGGGGCTGGAGTAGCTATGGTTTCAGAATCAGGGATCTGTATACAACTTTCAGATTCCAAGCAGATTTTGGCGCAATGAGAATCTAGTCCAAAGGCCTCTCCATTTACTCTTTTCATTTTAATATATAGATTGTAGAAAGAGCGCTACTGCTGTAACTGCAGTTAATAAAGGCAAAAATAATAGTAAGCGTTCAGGAAGCTTTTCAGACATTTGGGAAAAATAAATGTCTTGAATAAGCGGTCAAGAGGTCCTGTCAGAATTATTGTAATCAATGGTGGAATAGTATGGCGCTGTATTTTGAGGAAGCCTCTGAAAGACATGACCAGAAATCTATATTTGGGACTTTGAAGGTCCTAGTTGGATATTCATTCTCATGGCTTCTGCCAGTTAAGGACAAAAATGGAAAATATTAATAGGATATTGATGCACAACTTGAGCACTGGCATGAGCACTCTTGTGAATTAATAAGTAAATCCCCACCAACATGTAAACTACAAGTTAGTCCAAAAATGAACTCAAATGAAACTAGGCTGGTAACATTAAAGGACGTGATATTTGTGGCTGAAAAGTTACAGAATGATAAAGCGCCTGGTCTTGACAAAATTATATCAGAACAGCTGCAGAGTGGAGGCCCGGATTTAGTTCACTGGTTTTACTGAGTTGCCTTAACAGCTTCGGAAACTGGTCACTTTCCAGAAGGTTTGGAAAGAGGCTGCATCATCATGTTTTCGAAGAGTGATCAGCTTGCTCACACAATAGAGGAATGACACCACTGTCAGTCCCAGGGAAGGGGTTTATAATCATACTACTGAACTGACTGAAATACTGTCCCAACCCAAAAATGAGAGACGACCGCTGTGGTTTCAGTACAAACCACCCTATGTACGTTCTGTGGGATGTTATTGGCAAGCCAGACTGAGAAAAAGAAGTTAACAAGGCATTTATAGACTCAGTGCATCAACCACTGCTGTGGATATTGCTGCGCCAGTCCAAGGTGCCTGAGGACTGAGTGTATGCAGTGGAGGAAATGTACCATGGTTGCATTACAGACTTGTTTTCAGTAAATCAATGGTACGTCAGGGATGCATTCACACAGCAGCCTTATTTCCTATTCAAAGAGACTATCTGACCACAAAGTTGATTGAAGCCAAAGTAGGAGATGGAAAGCTAAAGATTCTTTAGAGGATCTCAAGTATGCAGATGATATTGCCTTACTTGGAGAGATTACTGATCAACTACAGCTAATGCAGGAAGAGCTGAGAAAAAATTAAGTCCCTGCAGCTGTGCCTGCTGAGTCTCCTGATAACCTAATGAGTCGGCCAGGCTGCCTGCTGGATGCCCTGCCTGATTGGCTGAGGAAGTCAGAAGGGTGGTTTTTAAGCCCAGCAACAGAAGTAGGTCATTGGCTGCTCAACACACATGACATGGACCCTCTGCCTCTCTGTGCTTTCCTCACTCCAAACCTGCTCCTGCTTTGCTCCTTCAGTGCTCCAGTCCAGATCCTACCCTGCACCCAGCCTTTTTCCCATTCTTTCCCAGCCCTACTCCTGCGTTCCCTGAGTCCAGGTAATCCGGCTGTGTCCCTCGGCTCTGATTCCTGGCTCACACTCTGTCTCGACCCTTGGCTCTCTGGCATTCGGAGTCCTGCACTTATGTTCTGATCTTCAGCTCTGATCCGGCAGCCCCCCTTTCTGATTCTGCTGTTGAGTTTGGGCCATGGGCCTTTGGACTACTGAGCACTAGGCCACGACTCCTGTTCGCAACCAAGTAGACCTGATCACTGCGACCTGCAATCCCTTGACAGACTGCTGTGGGGACTTAACATCAGCCACGGTGCGTGATAAAATAAAAGCTGTGAATGCCCTCTTATAAAACAGAAAAGAGTGAGTTCTCTGACCGTGCACCCAGGTGGCAATAACATTGAGTGGCAGTGAATAGATTTTTAGGCATTAGGAGCTCTATAGATTGAAGAAAATCAGCATGTCAGATCAGTCTTGCATCAATGACATCTCAGTACTTCAGAGGCATCTGCGTGAGGTGGCAGGATGTCTGCGTGATAACTAGAATATGAGTGGTTCAATGCAGTTTACTGATGACAACCTGCTATAGAGAGAACAGCCATAAAAAAATCAGCTAAGGATGATGGAAACTAAACAGTTTTTCAGTTCAAAAGTTATGGGTGTATCTTAAACATCCATTGGTTTATTTTGTTGTACAAATGAGGAGATACTTAGACGATCCCAAAGTGCAGTCTTTGCACCATTGAGAACAAGTAGACAAGCAATGGTGGTGTGTCAAGTTTTTTCCCCCACTTTGAACTTTAGGGTACAAAAAGTGGCGGACTGCATGAAACACTTTTAAGCTTAAGTTACTAGCTTAAATCTGTATCAGCTGCCACCACCAGCATTTAGTGTCTGGCACACTTACTTCTGTTCCCGACCAATAACTCTTCCCTAGGGACCCAAGACTCCAAACCCTTGGGCTTAAACAGGGGAAATTAACCCATCCCCCTCCTTTTCCCCCAAGACTTTCCCTCCCTGGGTTGCCTTGAGAGGCTTCACACTGAACCAAACTCCTTGGATCTTAAAACAAGGAGGAATTAACTAACCATCCCCCATCTTTTCCCCCCACCAATCCCTGTGATTCAGACTCAATCCCCTTGATTTTAAAACAAGGAAAAATATAGGTTCTTTAAAAGAAAGCTTTTAATTAAGAAAGAAAATTAAAAGTTATCTCTGTAAAATCAAGGAATGGAACAATGCTTTTAACAGGGTACTAACAGATTCATATAGACTGAACGGGACCCCACGCCAGCTTATTCAAAGTTACAGCCAACAGAGGTAACAATCCTTACCAGCAAAAAGCCAAAGAAAACAAATAAGACTAATCTGCCTTCTGACTACTACTTACAATTTTGAAACATGAAAGACTGATTCAGAAAGATTTGGAGAACCTGAAATGATGTCCCGTCCCTCTCAGTCCCGAGAGCGAACAACGAACCAAACCAAAAGCACAAACAAAGACTTCCCTCCACCAAGATTTGAAAGTATCTTGTCCCCCTATTGGTCCTCTGGTCAGGTGTCAGCCAGATTTACTGAGGTTCTTAACCCTTTACAGGTAAAAGAGACATTAACCCTTAACTATCTGTTTATGAGATAGGGTCATGTCCAATGTACAGAAGAAGGTACACTTTTACAGTATGTTTATAGAAGTGAGGTGAAAGGAAGGAGAGCACAAGGCTGACCATGAATGTAGTTGGAAATGCAATTTTTGAGAGTTTTAAGACGCCTAAAACCTCCCATATTGACTGTTGCTGAAGGAAGAAGACTTGCAAGGGATGGGTCAAGATGGAAATCCTTTCCCCACCATAGCCAAGTGGATCTGCTGCTGCTTCTTACGATTAGAGGCAAACTGTTGCTGTCCATATGGCTTTGGAGGTCAGACACTGGTTCTTAGAGGCTGTGGGATTTTTGCTGCCCGAATTGACATAAACAACATCTAAGTTCCTGTCAGTGGTTTACTAATATATTTAACAGCAAAAGTGAATGAGCAGATCTTTTTACTGCAGAAAAAAAATCTTATAATGTTGATTTACCTGGGATAAATGAGGGGTGAGTATAAATTGCTAATGTGGCACCTCTCCACTGTCAATCTTTCCTAAACACTCTTTTTTTTGGGGGGTGGAGGGGAGAGAGATAAATGGGTGAGTGTTTTCCTGAAGAATCCTCTGTTTTACTGCATGAAGAATATAGGATGATAATGAATGACAGGACTGCAAACTGTTAGCCAGGTTCTGAATAGTACAGCCCATGGATATCAACCAGAAATCTTTCACTCTGCAGGGGGAGTGTGTGGAGCAAAAACATTTCTACCCCATTCCTACTTCTACCCCCCACTGCACCTCACCCCCCCCCCCCAAAAGACTGCTGAGAAGAACTATTCCTGGGCAGGGGGCCTAAGAACAAGTCATGCAGGCAAAATGTTTTTACGCATAATCCATTGGCTGGGCAATGATCCTGTCCACAATAACCACACACATTACTCATGAACGTGCTAAGACTGCCTGTACATTGAGGCTGTGTGTGGGGCTGCAGCGGATCAGAGTATGGATGCATTCTAATGCTGGTTTTTGCCTCCAATTTTTTGAACCATATGTGGGGGTATTAATTACTAAAGGGTGTCCCAGATTCACTTAGCAATTAAAAGTTCAAATGTGACTTAATCAGAGCCCTATCTCCTGCACTAGAAGGCATTGTACTTTAGGAAGATACAATGCCTTCCAGAGTTTGCTGCCATATAAGGGAATCAAAACCAGTGTTTACATTCTGTAAGGGTGTGCAGCGTATACTACTTAGAATGGCTAGGTAGCTCCATTGCCAGGTGCTGATGCTAGTGAGTGCTAGCAAGAAGCAGCCCTTGTGTACAGGAGAGTGCAGGGATTGTGATTGTGTCCCATCTGTGTGCAACAGACACAACCATGTTGGAGGCTCTTGGGCCTTCCTCCCTTTTGCATTCATGTGGAAGCCTGACAAAATCTGCTAGACCTGGTTGACTTTTTATTTTTATTTTTTAGTTCTTTTGCAACAAAAATCCCTTTTTACCAGCTTTAATTAATTCCATTTTTACTTAATGATTTTTTTATTCATTCAAGATTTAGCTTTCAGATATTCTTGTTGTTCTTACTATAGGGTTTACAGGGAATATCTGTAACTTTGCAAGAAAGCAAGTAAGTCTGGGATTGTCTCTGGAGTGAAAGCTGACATTTTTATTTTATTCATACTGGACCAGAGAGAAATTAAATGTGAAGAATGACTCAAATATTTAACCCACAACCTATTGCTGAAGAGGATTTTAATTAGGCATTGCAGACACCTGTCTCTTCTCTTATCTCATTGCTGCTCTGTGGTCTGGTTTGTTTGAAATGCATTGCTGTCATCACTCTTGTAATGGGTGTGCAGGTGTGTCTATCACATAAATTTCTTCCAGGTCTAGTATTAATGAAAATGTTTGTTGGCAGTCCCAACTAAAAGACTGAAGTATGAAGACTTAACTACACTTACCCCCTATTGGTGGTCACTCTAGGTCAGATTTGCGGGCACACTGGTGATGTGGTGAAGTGAAATCCTGTCTCACTATTGCTTTCTGCTTTCCTGTTCTATAGTTAGAAGATTTCTCTTTCCAGGATTGCCAATCTGGCACTCTTCACAAGCACAAATAATTTTTAAAGGCTTCATGGTTATTGGCTAATAGAAACTTTGGGAAACGTAAATAGCTGGGTTTGTGATGACTGGGAGAACCGTATGGTGACTTGCCTGCCTGGTGCGATGGTTGTGGATCTCTCGAGGCATATAGACAGACTTATGTGTAGTGCTGGGGAGGAGCCGATGGTCATGGTACATGTAGGTACCA
>NC_133771.1:92760172-92774722 GCF_003597395.2 Chelonoidis abingdonii
GAACTGGATAAATTCATGGTGGCTAAGTCCATAAATGGCTATTAGCCAGGAAGGGTACAGAATGGTGTCCCTAGCCTCTGTTCATCAGAGGATGGAGATGGATGGCAGGAGAGAGATCACTTGATCATTGTCTGTTAGCTTCACTCCCTCTGGGGCACCTGGCATTGGCCACTGTCGGTAGCCAGATACTGGGCTAGATGGACCTTTGGTCTGACCCGGAACGGCCGTTCTTATGTTCTTATGAGAGGGTGTAATTTGAATCCATAGGCAGGGAATCTTTATGTGGTTTCAGTAACATGTAAGATCAGTAACATTGACCTTTCCTTAACTGCAGGCTAAGTCCCTTCCTAGTCAGATCTGGAACTCTGGTAATCAGGCATTTGGGGATGAGACTGGGAGCTTCTTAAGCATATTCACAGAGTAACTCTGCTATCTTTTTATAAGGGTACAACTGAAGGACAAAGCTTGGGAGTTCTCAAATTTGAGATCAAGGTTTGGTTTTATAATCAATGCATCCTTTTCATTTGGAGGTTACCACCATGGGAAATTAATAATATATGAGGACAGAAAATCCCCTAATATGTGGCATGAATGCAGCCATTATATTTAACAATTTTTGTTTTGTTTGTTTGTTTTTAGTTCTGTTAAGAAGTTTAGATTCTAACCCTAAGCCTTGTTCCAGCTTCAGGATGGAACAGTTCTCTCGCTTGAAGAATGTCAGTGCATTTCCTCAGATTACAATTTAAATTGCTTAGTGAATCTGGCATAAAGATCCACAGAGACAGGAGTATGATCTTTTCCCCCTGCCAATAAGCAGGGCCCTGACCTGTATACAAAGGCTTGTATGTGCTTTTTTAAATAATCAGCTGGATAGTTGGTATGGCCCTCGTGTGCTTTTTGCACCTTTCCTCCAGCTGGAAAGTGAATTTTCATTTGATAGATAATCTAAACTGAACTCTAAATTTCCCTTAAAGATTTTCTTGGAAAGATATTATTTGTGTACAGAGCAAACCAAAAAAGCTGTCTTAATGAGTGAACAAAAGAAGCTCAGCTTCTGGGTGACCTGCTGTATTTGAAAACTAAAAGTGTTAGCTATCTCTGCTCATTCTCAGCAACGGAGAGAAACAAATATCTAGATCTGAATATGCCAATCAAACTCACTTTTTTCCTGAAAAATAGATGAAATTAGAGAAAGTAGCACCAAGGAGTGCTAAAAATTATCCTGGTTTGCTGAGTCAGTTCAAGCTGTTGAATCAATAGATTTATCTTGGTCAAAGCTTGTTGACGTCCATCGGTATGTCTACACTGCAGTTAGACAACCGTAGCTGGCCTGTGCCAGCTGCCTCGGGCTCACAGGGCTCAGGCTGTGGGGCTCTTTAATTGTGGTGTTGATGTTCAGGCTGGAGCCCAGGCTCTAGGACCCTGTGAAGTGGGAGGTCCCAGAGCTCAAGCAGCCCGAGCCCAAATGTCTACACTGCAGTTAAACAACCCCTCGGTTTGAGCCCTATAGACCTGTGTCAGCTGGCACAGGCCAGCTATGGGTGTCTAACTGCAGTGTAGATATATCCTGAGTCTGTCTTCTATTGTGGTCTCAGTGTGTATTGTCAAATTTCTTCTCTCCCATGGTTAATTGCAATGAGAAATTATCAGGGGTCATGACATAAATGTATCTGACATGACCCCTATTGTGATCAACAGTTATTCCAACATGTTCTAAAATTGTAAGAAAGCAGTTGAGTGTAAAACGAGGTGCAAAAGTTCACAAATCTGGAGGCATGTGTTGAGTTGTCTGCTGTTCTCTGCTATGATGATCTGAAATTATACTTTGCACACAAATGGCTTTTGCAGATTTATTGTAGTGTGGTTTGCAATTTTGCTTAACTTTTTGCAGAGGCCTGCTGGAGTTTTTTCTGACTGCTGTGGTAGAATATGGGATCTCTGAAGGTGAATTGCAGAGCAACAACAACAATAAAATCAGAAAAAATGCTTAATACACCTCTACCCGGCTGTAACACGACCTGATATAACATGGGTTCGTGTATAGCACGGTAGCAGCAGGTCTCAGGCAGCGCTTTAAAGGTCCAGGGCTTTGGCTGCTGTGGGGAGTCCCGAGCCCTTTAAATCACCGCTGGAGCCCTGTCGCTGCTACTCCAGGGGTGCGGCCGTGGGGCTCACTGGCAATTTAAAGAGCCCGGGCTCCCCGCAGCATCCCGGAGCCCGGAGCTCTTTAAATCACCGCCGGAGCCATGCCACACTTACCCTGGGGCTGAGGCAGCGGGGCTCGCCAGTGATTTAAAGGGCCTGGGGCTCCCCGCAGCGGCTGGAGCCCAGAGCTCTTTAAATCACCCCTGGAGTCCTGCTGCCCCAATCCTGAATTATAACAGTTTCAGCTATACGCAGAGGATTTTTTGTCCACGACTGATTTAGCAGGGTAGAGGTGCACCTGTTAAGTCTTTAAGACTATATATAGAGAGAATAGATCTTCACTTTCTGTAGAGGCTGAAGTAGTAATTCCCAGAGCAGGGAAGGATGAGAGGATGCTGAATCTTAGATAATCAAAGTATATTTAACAAGGTTACTACAACATTCGACCGCTCTCTCTCTAAGTGGAGAGCAGAATGGTATGAGTTACCAGCTCATGCATCATGATGTCTAGGTCTCAGCAAGAGGGGAAGGTATTCTATTACCTTAGACGAAAACAATTAAAATGTTTAAAGCGATTTATATGTCATAGAGAACCATTTAGAGCAAACTGAAAGGTTGGAGGTTTGGTGTTTTTTCCCAGTTTGTTTTTCAGTCATGTTGCTTGTAAGAATAATAGTTTTTATTAAGAAATAGTGGATAGCTTCAGAGCTTCTTAAATAATATTTGTGGGATAATACAGAAGGAGTACAATATTGACAATTATATGATTGAGTTTATGTTGGGTTTCTATTTTAGTTATTTTATTATTTATTTCATTTGGGACATACCCAAAGCTCTTATTCAGGTATCTAACAGTGGACTCTTTCTTTGTGGACGGATCTCAGGATGTCAAAGTGCCGGGAAACCTTAACTACACATGGTCTTGCAACTGTATCAGTGCTTATAGCACTATGCATTCAAGACTTAAACAATGTCGATAAGGGAGACTGTTCTATTAGTGATACTTTAAGTGTCCGAAGTATGCTTTTACTTGTAATTTACCTTTGAGAGACTCATTTCAAAACTCATCAAACTAATTTTACTGATAACATCAACAGTAAACGGTCAGTCTATTAATTATTTTGATGGTTATTTCTAAATAGCTGTAGGCTGGACTAGTTCGGTTTTCATGGGTGCCTTTATATTCGACTTCTATCTGATTCTCTTTGGTTGACATGGGGCTGACGTTTATGAAAGATTTCTTTATTTTTGTTTTTTCGTGTTTTCTTCACGAATTTGCTACATCTGACTCTAGTGCGAAGAACTAGGAGATATAACACAGCTAAGTTACTTAAAACAAAGCCAAAATTTGTTTGAGTTGATTTTATCTGCAAAAAGGCTGTCACAGCGTGGCAGTATTGCTTTAACCCTACCTAAGGGCTCCTCTCTAGAGATGAGAGGCAGTCAGAGGTCGAGGTTCATGCACACTCTTCCGTCTGTTGAGACTGCACAACGTGCATTGTGGTGATTTTGATTATTCACATGCCTACGAACCTGGACTGAGACATACTCAGTTCATTTGTTAAAAACAGCATCTTATATGAATAACTTTGCATTCACGTAGACTTGACTGGATTCAATGTTTGATGACTACAGTGTGGTGAGGTTCTGCTTCCATTATCAGTCCTGTTAACCATTCAATTTCATGCTGAATACTCTTAACTCTCGTATCTTAAAGGTACAGGTCTTGAATAGTGTTATGATTAATTCAAAAAGTGCACATTTAAAATCCTCTTGGTCTAGTGCTGAGTCTATTATGATAAACGAAGTAACTAGTCTGGAGAGAATTCCAGAGTTGCCAACAAGTTATTCTACAGCCATTGCCGACAATTAGTGTTACTACTCAACTTAAGGTCGATAATGTTTAGATCAGCTAAGATACACTGAATAGTTCTGTGCCACTATATTCTGAGAACGCAGCTCCATTATTAGGATATTACAAAACAATTAGCTAATACACATAACTTAATTTTTCATCCTTTGCTGCATGCAAAGTTTCTATCATTCCAAGGTAAGTGGCCACTTACTCTAGCATTGAAAGAACTAGGGAAGAACCTCCTGAAGTTCCCTCACAGCGTTTTCCCTGATTCATTCTAGTGGTAGGGTTTGCTACCTTTGACAGCATTTTTTCTCTTTGGATGCAATGGGTCCAGTGGGGAAGTCTGCAGGGTCGCCCTGTTTTTGGGCTACTTTCCCACTCCAGTTCCCTGAGACACAGTTCTTTTCTTGCTTGCAAGTCTCGAAGGGAGAGTTTCCCACTTCAGAGGGTGGTGCAGCCAAGGTTAGGTGCTTTGCAGGCTCTATGAGGGCAGTGCTGCACTGCACACTGATCTCCCTTTCTATCCTTCTGACCTGTGATTCTCAACACTGGGAGGGCTGGATCCTGGCGAACTAGAGTGGAGGATTGTGTGTCATGGAGCAGCCCTATGTGTGATATTAGGGAATGCGTTGGAGATAAATGTAACTCAGGACAGAATAGGGAAGATCGAGAACAATTTTATTAACTGTAACTGTGAGCAACATTATTCGTATGAGGATAAGTGGAACAGTAAAGCTTTTACACTTTCAAAGAGTTTTTTTAAAGTCCTTCATTATTTGATGTTGGGGAGGTCCTGACCCACTGCAGTGACTTGTCTGACTGATTGGGAGCTGTGTAAGTCTTGTTGTTGTCTGGTTGCCTAACTTGATTTTTGGTAGAGATGTAAGTTCTGGCTTTGCTGCATTTGTTTGGAATAAAGCTAGCGACAGTAGAGTCGGTGTTGTGTGCTCTGGAGTGCTTCTTTTTCCCTCAGTTCTAAGTGCCACAGTATGCTTGGCCTGTCATGTTCCAACACATTGCCATGCTGAAGGCACTTTCATAAAGCAAGATGCTGACAGAATGTTCATGAATCCAAAGATGACTTATCAAGGCTGATGGCCTTTAAGGTTCAGCCTGTGACAGATCAGCTACCTCCTCACACCAGTGATCCAATTGCCTGGAGATCTGTGGCTCAACTTAGTATCAGACCAGCTGCTGGGGGAGAGCTGGGATTCCATAAGAGACAAGGTGAGCTTACAGTCGGGACGCAGAAAGGAATGGGATGTGTCTTCTTTGGAAGCAGCCTGAGGGAGGCTGAGAAGTGGAAAGGAGAGGGACAGACAGGGTGAGCTGAGGCTGACTGGAGGCGGTACCCATGAGCTGCAGCTGCTGAACTCTGTGGGAGGGGAGAGGGGCCACTCCTGGTCTTGGGGTTGTTTGAGGCTTAAGAGCAAATGCTGAGTCATTGGAAAGACTATGAAGGCTGAACTGTGGCTTGTGGAGAGAAGGCCTGTTGGGGCTAAAGTCAGTTTCTATTTTTAGTTGATTCATAAAGATTTTGCTCCTGAAGGAGCAGGACTTTGCAGAGGGGTCTGGCTGGACGGACTGAACTTGCAGCTGGAGTAGGCCAAAAGACATGGGAAATGAGGTAAGGGTTCTGCATACCAAATCTGGCGTAGGACGGAATGAAGTGGCACTCTACCAGAAATTGTGTACTGTTTTCATAGGTTCATAGAATTTAGGACTGGAAGGACTCGAGAGATCATCGAGTCCAGTCCTGCCTCATCGGACCAAATACTTTGACTCCTGATGACATTTATCTAGCACTCTTAATATTTCCAGAGATGAAGATTCTACAACTCCATAGCAATTTATTCCAGTGTTTAACACCTGATGTTAGAACTTTTCCTAATGTCCAACCTAAACTCCTTGCCGCAGTTTAGCCATGCTTTCTTATCCTTAGAGCTAAGATGACACGTTTCTTCCCTTCCTTGTAACACCTTTATGTATTGAAACTTTCATTTCCCCCTCAGTTCCTCACATCCAAATAACAACCCAATTCTTTCTGCCTTCCTTCAATAGGTCATGTTCTTCTAGACTTAATCATTTGTGCTCTCTCTGACCCTCTTCCAATTTCTCAATTCTTTGAAATGCGATTACCCAGAATGACACAATACTCGTGAGGCCATAACAAGCAGAGTAGAGCGGAACAGTGACTTCTCGTGTCTTCCTCACAATACACCTGTTAATGCATCCCACAATCATGTTTGCTTTTTTTGGCAACAGCATCACACTGTTGACTCATATTTAGCTTGTGATCCAATATAACCCTAGGTCCCTTTCTGCTGTACTCCTTCCTAGACAGTCTCTTCCCCTGTATGTGTGAAACTGATTATTCCTTCCTAAGTGGGGCACTTTGCATTTGTCTTTTTAAAATAGTGAGCATTAATCCAGAACAGGGACTATATTTTAGTAGAATTGGTTGATAGGTCTTAAACAATTTTTTTCCTTTAAAAAAATGACTTTTTTTACCAAACCAAAATTTTCCATCAAAAATTTTCAGCATTGTTGAAATTTAACATTTTATCACAAAAGCTGTTGGGGTTCTAAATTTTCATCAAAAACCCTATCGAATATGTTATCAATAACTGGGTTTTGTAAATGAAAATTTTCCATAATGTTTTTTATCATTTTTAATTTTTAAAATAATTGGGGAAAACATGAAAAAAATGAGGGAAAATATGGGTGTGTTTTGAAAACTTTGAAACAACAGCAACTTTGAAATTTCAATTTTTCTCGTTAAAATAGGTTTTCAGTTTTTGACCGGCTCTACTATGCCTTTTAGGAGTTATACCTAAAGATTTTACATATATAAAAGTAATAATTCAGTACTCAGTTAGCAAAATAGCTACATTATAAGAGCCATTTATCAAAGAGTATTTATAGGAAAGGTCTTTTAAAGTAGGTGCTGCTGTGAGAGCTTTTGCTTTATCCCATACAATCAAAATATAAAGCTAGTTGCATGTTTTAATGGGTAAAATGAGTACTTTGCTGAAGAAAATAGTTTGGTGGCATCTTTCAGTGATGGTGTCATATCTCCTTCAAAAAGAGTTTTGCTTCATCTCTATCCCCATTTTATTATAATAATACTCTATATATAGCTATCTTTCTATTTCAATAAAAATCATTGTTCTTTTTATTTCACTATTCTCACTTTCAGAGATACTGAGGTTTTAAATGACAGTGACATGGTGTGAGTTCACCAGTGGGGAAAGAAATTCTAAATTCTAAGCTTGGCTGTGATACTGAGTATGTCTACACGGCGATAAAAGACCCATGGCATGGACATGGCTGGCCCAGGTCAGCTACTCAGGTTCTCAGGGCTTGGGCTGTGGGGCAATAAAATTGCAGGGTAAACTTTTGGGCTCATGCTACAGCCTAGGGTCTAAACGCATGACTTCACTGAAATTAAAAAACAACAATTGGCCCATACCAGCTGACTTGGCATTGCAGGACTCGGGCTAAGAGGGTGTTTAATTGTGGCGTAGACATTCGGGCTTGGGCTGGACTCAAGCTCTGGGACCTGCTCCCCTCACAGGGTCCCAGACCTCAAACTCCAGCCCAAGCCTGAACATCTACACCTCAGTTAAACAGCCGCTTAGCCCGACCTTGAGTCAGCTGGCACATGCCAGCTGCAGGTGTTTAATTGCAATAGACATACATAAGATCTCGCAAGGGGAGAAGGCCCAACCTGAGCCTGAACATCTGTGCTGCAATTTTATAGTCCCACTGCCAGAGCCCCACAAGCCAAAGTCAGCTTGCCTGGGCTCTGAGACTTGATTCTGTATGGTTTTTATCATGGTGTAGACACTCCCACTGACTCAGTAGCACTTACCCTCAGTTTCCCCATCTGTAAAGTAGGAATTGCTACTTATTTTTATTATGTATAAATAAAATGTTACTTAAAACATTTCCTTCCAGATTCAGATACCTCTCATCCTTGTTTCCTCTCCCTTCAACTCTCTCCTTTTTTTCAGACTAGCTTTTTAAGATATTAACTTTAATTAATTAAAGTTAACTTTTGTTTTTTCCATTCTGTCTCCCACTGTTTGTACCAGCTTCAATGTGGAGCATCTTTGGTTGCTCCTCCAATCATCTGGCTGAAAATGACAGCAGATAATAGTATGACCATCCCATTCTCTTCAGCAATAATCTGGGTTGCTCATTGGTTAAAAAAGAAAATATTCTCTTACTTTGGATTTTAGCTGATTTGATCATTGCCTCTTAAAATAGGACACCTGTCTTATTATTCCTTAATCATAAAACAAAGAATCATAGAATATCAGGGTTGGAAAGGACCTCAGGAGGTCATCTAGTCCAACCCCCTGCTCAAAGCAGGACCAATCCCCAACTAAATCATCCCAGCCAGGGTTTTGTCAAGCCTGACCTTAAAAACCTCTAAGGGAGGAGGTTCCACCACCTCCCTAGGTTACCCATTCCAGTGCTTCACCACCCTCCTAGTGAAAAAGTTTTTTCTAATATCCAACCTAAACTTTATTTATTGTTAGAATTGCCCAGAGGGCCAAAAAAAAAGTATTATGTGGTGAGCCCCAGGTATCTACTTTTATTTGCAATCAAACTGAAATAAAACAGTGAAAGTGTTATTTTAAGATATTATCATCTTGACTTTTAAGCCTTTTTAAGGAAGTCTTAACTAAATAGAAGAGTAGCATTCTGAACTGTACCTTTGATAAAATAAAGGGGAACTGAGATAAAAAATAATTATATTTATATAGCAGCTCAGCTCAAAGGGGCAGAAATCACTTCTATGAGCTAATTCTCACTTGCTTCCCCTAGTAGGTAGGGAACTATTTTGAAGATTTGGAATCTGAATCATACAGAGGTTAAGTGGCTTGCCTGTGATCTCACAGAAAGTGAGAGGCTGGGAAAAGAATACGAACTGGATGCCTTGACTTGCAGTCAAGTCCCTTAACCAGGAGGCCAACCCTCCAATCTGTGCTCTCTTTATGTCTTTCCCCAATTTCAATCTCTGTCAGTTTCTGTTCACATTCTCCAAAGAGAAGAACAGCGGAGGCCATATTTTCAAAAGCAGCCTCCAAAATTATATGTACAGATTTGCATGCCAGTTTGTACATACAGATTAGTGGCTTTGCATTTCTCAGGTTTTGCATAAATCTGGGTGTGTAAAATATCACCTCCTTTTTCAGAGGCTGGGTTTCAGTCACTTAGAAAACATGGCTCTGACATTTTGTGTGGTGAGAGGAGTCTCTCATTCTCACTTTTTGCTGTTGACTTTTGATCATGTTACCTATTATCCATTTAAATATATACATGTCCTGTTCAGTGTAGCTATTCCAACAACAATAGCTGGTATTATATATGGAGGATGTCAGGTCTAAACAATATATTACTTTCAAGCAAAGTATTTTCTTAGTTCAAAAAGCCACTAAATGCCAAACCATTAATAGTGCCAATGCCACTGTTTTAAATTTTGACCAGGAGACTAATATTTTTCTTGGTCCCAAGGTCTACAACAGTGGTATAAACTATCATGATTTTATTGTGAATCTCCCTGTATTTGATGTTTATCTTATAGCCCCAGCTTCCAGAATCCTGTGATATTATAAGAGTCTGAGACTGAATTCTCTCACTCACTCAGGCTTTTTAAAAAATTTCTAGCTCCGATGGTTGCAGAGAGAAGCTTGAAAATGTGAAACCTAAAGGCCCCAAGCCCAGAAGCCAAATAAAAAGAACTCAACATTTATTAGTGTTTACAAAATCTCAGAATTTAGGTCAATCTCAAGATTTTGGGGCCTGTTTCATAACTGTTGAATGCTTGAGGTTGGGAGTACTGCTACAGAGAAGGAACAAGGGAATGGGCCACCTGGAAGCTTTAAAATAGTTGTGGTTTAAAGAAGAATTAGTGGAAAATCTAGATATTTTCTGAGTGTAACCTTAATTTTACATTTTATAGCTGTTCTTTTAAAAGGTGACCATTATTTTATATTAGACACACATTCCAAATCCATTCTCATTTGGGTTTAGGAGGATAATGCATATGTTTGAAAATCTAACAAACCATCTAAAATCCAGTCATGTTGTGCCCATGTAAGTGCATAAGTATTCCTTCATGCTTTATCATTATTGCAATTAACTGATGGAAGAGCAGGATCCCAGTTGGTGGTATGATTTGTCAAAGCCATCTCTTTATAGGTGCCGAAGAGTGTATATTCTGTCTCCCAAAATATACAAAGGGTCTGGGGGGGTCACTCTGCTTGTTGTGTAAATGTGATGATAAAATTGCCACTGAACCGTGTCAAAGAAGCTCATGTTTCTGCTTAGAGCTGCAAATTATGGGTGCAATAGAAAACAGAAGACAGATGTACCTGGTATAGTAGAACTATTCTAGATTGCACCTCATACATCTGCACAATTCTATATTTTGCACCAAAAAATAACTGTTCCACATCTCTCCTTCAGTAAATATTTAATAGTTGAGTAGTCTAGAGAGATCTCATATTGCTAAGAAGTCATTAATTTTACTATTTATTTACTGGTATACTAGTGCTGAAAACCACAATAAACTGCTTTTTGATAAAAGCAAATGTAAATTAAAACTGGCTTGTAAAGAGTCCGTGGGTCACCTTATTAAAGAAAATTGTTGAACTATTTGGTATGATTCTTTTAGAATTACTTTGAACATAAACAGTAGGTTTCCTTTTATTTGTATTATGATTTATTAAATCCTTTTGGCCCCATACAGATGTATTGACTTGTGCCCCTGGAGGTCTTGTTAAATCATGCGTAACCCTAAAGATTACTTCCTTGCCAGTGACTGACAGAAATGTTCCTGTAATCTTTCTTCTGCACTGTGATATGTCAAAGCATAGCCACCTCTAAACGATTAAAGGGGTAAACATATGGGCAACTCGTTAAGGAGGGAGAACCACTGAGTTATTTCCACTTTAATGTTATCCTTTAACTCAGGCAGTATAATTTCATTTTCAGGCTGTAATTGGGTCCTGACTGGATCCCAGAGCTGTAGGATGGTGCATATCCTTTAACCAGACTTGAAGAATTGTTTTTCTCAGTATCCTAAAATGTTACTGGGAATGTTTACAGCCTTTATCTCGTCCTATCACAGAACGTACATACTGTGGGTTGGTGTACAGCTCACCCCTACTTGATTAACAAGATAACTCAAAACAACTCGAGAACAAAGCTTCTCCCAGTCATGACTCTTGTTTAGGATTTCTCCCTTTATGGCTTCTCAATCACAATCTAGCAGTCTCCTCTACTTCCCTTATATCCAGGATAGCATTAATGAACCACACCTGCCCCAATCAGCATTCCCCTGCAGGGTCCCAACTCCTGCTGAGAGGGTCTGCCACTCTCTTACAGTTACTTTCTACAATTAAGTCTTCACTGCAGACTTAACTCATGCTCAGCTACTGTTTTTTCCCTTAACATGCTCTGTGTTCACACATCCACAGCCTATCAATGCCACAAGGCAAGGCAGCCATCACTCCCTGAGCTGAAGCGAAGAACCCAAGATACCTATTAACATGTATTGCTACCCTAAGGTAACTACAATAAAAATACACAGGCACAGGCAGTCACAGCTATCCCAACCTTATGGTCCTCCAGTTCTTTCCCGTAAGCCCCCTGGACATTCATGCTTGTATACCACTTTGCCATCTACCCGTGCTCTGGCCCCTGACCAGAAGTTGACTATCAATCTGCATTCGCACAGCATCCTACCTGAAGTTTACAGATTGTCTGCTTGCAGTTTCTCCAGCTTCATCCATCTCCAGCAAGACAAAGTCCATTAACAATCCCGTGGAACAGTGAAACTCTTACTTAGGCCAGGTTTGGATTATAGTCTTTTGTAGCATTGATATGTCAGTCAGCAGTGAGATGCGGTGTGCTGGCAAAAGGTCCTAGCATAGATTCAGTTCTACTGACAAACAGTGCATTTGTTGGTATAGATTATTTTGCTTAGGGGTGGGCTGAAATAATCTATATCACTCTTTTGCTGGTATGAGTTGGAACCATAGTGTGCCAGTGTAGCGTACGTGCAAAGCCTTCCACGTGTAGACCTGGTGTTAGGTTTCAAACATTCAACTTCATTTTCCCCCCATCGCTCGATGCTCAGACACTGCCTTAGTGCCTGCAGTTGAGTTTTTAGTGTCCACCATTAAAACCTTGTTAAGCAGTTCTACAGGCTGACTCATTCAAGCATTTAAAGCCAGATGAAGATAGAAAAATTCAAGGTTTTAAAAGAACTTTCCTCTCTCTGTATTTTTTTTTACCATACAGATCATTAAGAGAATGGTGTTGTTTTCTAATTTTCATTTAATTCATTTTATTCTATATTTAGTTATATTAGTTAATTTTAATTCCTCTTTTCATGTATATATATCCCAAACAAGAAATATACTGAAGAAATTTATCTCTTAATTCAACCTCATCATTTCCACAGAATTTGAATTATGTAGGAGATGGAAAGTGTGAGGGAGAATGTTCCTTTTGGACCAGTCTGCTCCTTGGCCATTCCACCTTTTTCCCCACAGTACATCTTTGGAGAGAAAAACAGAATCTACATTCTGCTTGGCTATCTGTCGTATTTCCATATCCTGTCATACCCCAGGCCATTTCCATGTTTGGTTGTTTTGCATTACATGTCAAAAGCAGCAGAGTCCGTGACACCTTATAGACTAACAGACGTATTGGAGCATGAGCTTTTGTGAGTGAATACCCAATTCGTCGGATGCATCGGTATTCACCCATGAAAGCTCATGCTCCAATAGTCTGTTAGTCTATAAGGTGCCACAGGACTCTGTTGCTTTTACAGATTCAGACTAACATGGCTACACCTCTGATACATGTCAAAAGGAGACATCCAAACCAAAACATATGTTCAGGCTGGACTCACCCAGGATGCTTCAAATGCTGAAGGCATCCTGTCCTGACTGATAATAAGTCTGCATTTTTCCCCTGGCTTATATACTTATATTATATTTTATATTATAAAATATATTATATTTTAATAATCTCCTGCCACTTGACTGCACTCCCATGCAATTCTATCTTTCTGCTGCTGGCTGGTCATTGTCTTCTCCTCGAAGTGTTAGAACCTAGCATACTACTATACTATGGATTGTGGAGCATCCAATATCCAAAACATGTCTGGCATCAGCATTTCAAAGAGAAGCAGCAGACAGCTAGGCAGGGAAGGAGGGCATATATGGGTCTAGCATTGGGATACTTGCCCTAAATAGGGAACACACCAGCAAATGTAACTGCATGAGGAACATACCTGCACTCAGGACCAGCACTTAAGTGGGGAAAATAAGGCTGAACGCTTGCCTGTTCACATTGGAGGAGACAAAATGGGAGTGTCTGCCTGGGATGGAAAGATGGGTAAATGAGTGTCTAAATTGTGGGGTCTGCATTGGGGAAGTGCATAGTTGGGGTCTGGAGAAGAGTGTCTCTGCTATGAGGAGGGAGGTTGCAAATAATTGCAATGGGAAGCAGGCATTTCTGCTATCACCTGTGCTTTAAGCATACCGTCCTGCTCTCTGTCCAAGCCTAGTAACTCCCGGCAAAGATTCAAATATTTCCATTATATACAGCAAATTTGGGAGCCATGGTCAAGTAGCTAATGGGACTCATGTGACCTATTTGATTTCCACCTCAGCCATAGACTTTCTAGTGTGACCTCAGGCAAGTCACTTAGGGCAGGTCTACACTAGAAGCTCTGCATCGGCACAGCTACATACATGCAGCTGCGCCGCCATAGTGTGTCTGGTGGAGACACTGTATGCCGAAAGGAGAGAACATTCCCTTCAGCATAATTTCTCCACCTCCGCGAGAGGTGGATGCTATGTTGGTGGGAGAGTGTCTTCTGCCAATGTAGTACTGGTGTGGATAGTGCTTAGGTTACTGTAACTTGTGTTGCTCCAGAGGAAGTGTCTTCTCCACACCCCCGAGCGATGTAAGTTAGATTGACTTAAGCAGTAGTGTGGACCTGCCTTTGGACTCAGATTTTTAAAGGTATTTAGGCATTGCTGCTCTCAGTGTTAGAATGCCTAACTGATTTAGGAAGCTACATCTAATTTTCAAAAGGGATTCAGGCGCTTAGGGTCTGGGCCTTAACCTACTTTGGGCCTCATTTCCCTGTCTGTAAAATTAGGACAATAGCACTTCTGTACATAACAGGGGTGTTGAGGATAAAATCCATTACTTATTGTGAGACTTTCAGATGCTGAGGTGTTGAGAGCCATATAAGTAGCACCGAGAGAGATCTTTCAAAGTTATACTGTGACAAAGTTCCTCCTCTACTTTGGTGGGTCCTGCGCTTATTTGGCAGATTTGCTCACCTCAGTGATCTTCCCCACACTCTGGGTCAACTTTTCCTGTGTTTGATCAGGAATTGGGAGGTTTGGGGGGAACCTGGGCCCACTCTCTACTCCAGGTTCCAGCCCAGGGCCCTGTGGATTGCAGCTGTCTATAGTGCCTCCTGTAACAGCTGCATGACAGCTACA
>NC_133771.1:92774868-92785133 GCF_003597395.2 Chelonoidis abingdonii
GTGAGCTCCTTTTTAAACCCAGGTGCCCTGATTAGCCTGCCTTGATTGGCTGCAAGTGATCTAATCAGCCTGTCTGCCTTAATTGCTTCTAGCAGGTTCCTGATTACTCTAATGTAGCCCCTGCTCTGGTCACTCAGGGAACAGAAAACTACTCACCCAGTGACCAGTATATTTGCCCTCTACCAGACTCCTGTACCCCACTGGCCTGGGTCTGTCGCAATACTTACACATTGATTATGAAAATCCACAGTGATATTTTCTAGCCTGCATATCGCTTCAGAGAGGGGGCCAAAACATTTTTTTCTTCAATTTCTTTGTGTTTTGATTCATTAAAAAATTAGGAAGAACTTTGTTTGCATGTGGCATGTTCTTCCTTAACTGCTAGGAAATCTGATTTGCTCCCCCTTTGTCCCCTCTCCCCCTACTCTTTTACTTTTCAATATAAAGGTGTGCATGCAGCACTGGTGACTGTCAGAGCTGATAGAATGTTTCACTCTTGCTGACTTCAGTGTTTCAGAAGCTTTGTTTTAACAGGGCAGACACCTAATCTCCTGTTTTGGAAAGCACTGGAACCTGCTGATGAGAAATAATCAACATCAGATAAAATCCATTTCTGATTTTGCTTTTTGCCACTGGAACGCTACAGCTCTTTGAGTGTAATGAAACAGAAGTAGTTCCTCTTAATTCGTGGACGTGAAGAAGTTTGGTGTTTGAAAAGACCCATGCTATATTTTACATGTAGAAAGACTACTCCCAGTAGAGAGAAGATGGGTGAAGTAATATCTTTTACTGGACCAATTTTTGTTGGTCCAATAAAAGGTATTACTTCACTCACCTTGTCTCATATCCTGGAAACAACACAGTTACAACAACACTGCATACAGCTCCCAGTAGATCATCTGACAGTTCCCTCATTCTGCAATGATAGTTCATCTAAGCATGTTATTCCAGTAACACCATTTACTACTTTTGTCTTCAAACTCATTTTTATTTAAAAATGGAATATTTTCCACCTTTTTCTTCAATAACTTTTAAATCTAAGCAAAGATGGCACTATATGGGGCAGATTGTCAGCTGGTGTAAACCTTCATCATAGCTCCATTAGAACTATAACTATTTACATCATCTGAGGATTTGTCCCTATCTGTATAATAATGTCACCTGAAGATAAAACTCTACGTTATGGATAAATGGTTTCAGGACTTGCCACTATTCAGTCTTTTGATCAACCTTTCTAAGGCCTTCCTGAATGATTTCCTCATTTAATAATTTCTTGTTAGAGTGATAGGATTTTTACTTTTTTCAAAATAAAGTCCACAGTTACAGGGTACATTGAAGTGTCTATATAGTTGATGGGGATTTCTGTATAATAATAAGGCGGATATTTTTGGATGGAGTTACAAATTCCCCCTGCTGTTGACTGTTTAAAGTTTGCCCTACTGACTGGAATGGCATTGACCTCAGAAACGGAAAGGAGAAGGAAGTTCTGTTTTTTGCATAGCTTCCTATTCCCCATGAGGAACGCTGCTGTAGTATCAGGGTTAAAACATGTTGACTTTGCCTGTACTGGTCAATAGTGCAAAATGATTCATAACTTTCCTCCATATACCTCAGAAGAAGTCTGTTTTTGTCTCAGACTGTGTTTTTTATTGGAAAAATACCTTCCCATCTGCAGAGCTTATTTAAGATTATTTTGGTTTAATGTACCAGGTTGTTCCTAGGAAATCTCAGAAAGGATTGAGACTTAATACTTAAGTTTACCCAAGCAGGCCTTGTGTCTAGATTAGGTTATAACAGTCTTGTATGCATTTACTTGAATCTTTTACTAATCACTCAGAATAATACTTTTTCTTTCTCTGTGGATATGGGGCTGCAATGCCAACAACTTTAAAATAAATAAATAAACAGCCTGTGACTCTGATCTGACTGGTTTGTGAGATGTACCTGCACGCAGTGACTGATAAGGATTCAGAGTTCCCTATCAACCACTTAATAAATGTGGTATCCATTGGCATCACCTATAACAGTAGTTTTAAAACTTTTTTTCTGGCGACCTAGTTGAAGAAAATTGTTGATGCCCGCGACCCAACGGAGCTGTGGATGAGGGGTTTCGGGTGTGGGAGGGGCTAAGGGCTGGGACAGAGGGTTGGGGTGCAGGAGGGAGTCAGGGCTTTGGGCTGGGGCCAGGAATGAAGAGTTTGGAGTGCAGGAGGTGGCTTCAGGTGTGGGGGGCTCAGGGCTGGGGCAGGGGATTGAGGTGTGGGGTTGGGGCACAGGCTTACCTTGGGCAGCTCCTGGGCAGCAGTGCAAGGGGGGTGCAGAGGCAGGCTTCCAGAAGTGACCAGCAGCAAGTCCAGCTCCTAGGCAGAGGTGCGCAAACAGCTCCACATGAGTCACACTCGCAGGCACTGCTCCCCCCTGCCCCCAGTTCCCATTGGCTGGTTCACCAGTGCGGAGCCAGTGCTTGGGGCAGGGGCAGCATGTGGAGTCCTGGGGCCCCCCTGTCTAGAATCTGGACCCACTGCTGCCTGCTTCAAGGGTGCAGCACGGTGTTGGAAAAGGTAGGCACTTGCCTGCCTTAGGTAGGCAGCACTGCTGACTGGACTTTTAACATCCTGATCAGTGGTGTTGACCAGAGCAAGGCGACCCAGTGCCTGACATGCCACGACCCAGTACTGTGTGACGACCCACGGTTTGAAAAACACTGATCTAAAATATGTTAGCAGCGGAGCCTAGGCACTGTAATGAACGTTTCCATCTTAATAAGTGGAATTTCACTTACAGTGCAAACATGAACAATGAGCATCTCATCAGACAAACCTGGTGAACCCCTCTGAGCTTGGTATCATCCGCAAACTTTGTAAGTGTACTCTGTATGCCATTATCTAAATATGTAGAAAGATTCACTCTCACTGACCAATCTATGGAGAAATCTGTTCCGTAGAGAAAAAGTACCCGTAGATTTCACTTTGTAAAATGCTCAACCCAGACCTTTTTCACAAATGCATAATTTACCCAAACAAGGAAATACTAAAATATTGCATAACTGGGGGGAGGGAGAGGAAGAAGTGAAAGGAATAAAACTGCAAGTTTCCTCCTGTTTTTGCTATACATAAAGTGATGTTTTTATAGTAGTGGTAATGGGTGAGACTATCCCATTTATGCATTGTATAACTTTCATTAACACAAAGGGCTACATTTTCAAATGTGGATACCTTTTTTTCACCTCCAAAAATTTATTTTCCATCTGTTGCCCATGTACAACCTATATTTGCATGAACAAATGAGTTTTTGAATATGCAGAATTGATTATTCTGTGGGTTAGTACTTGTTCATGCTTAGTGCAAGCAAATGTTCATTTTCATACACAAAAATAAGTTTTACACATGCAAAGGGTGCATGAACAAATGTTATTGGTGCCATGTAGGTGACTTATTTGAGAAGTTGGTCCAGTGTTTGCGTGAGCAGTAGATAGACAACCCTACCCTTAACGCCTATCTTTTTCACAAAATTCATTCATTGTGTTTGGCAGGCATGATGTCACATTGTTGCAAGCCATTATACGTCTTGTTACCTTTTGAAGACGTTTTTGTGTTCAGTGTTTGTTTCTAAAAACTAATCTATCAATAAATATCAGCAAAGTTATAAGGTTGAGCCTGCTGATAAGTGGTAAGTGCAAAAAATTTCCTGCCATAAAAAAGTCTCCGCCCCCACCCCACTCCCCACCGCAGCCCCCCGACACACACACACACACACACACACACACACAGGTCACATTCATATTGCTCCTTGTCAGTTTTACTCTTGGGAGAGACTCAAAGTTGACGCCAAAGTGAAGGAGATAAGGAGCAAAGGGCAAATGTGTCAACAAATTTTCTATAATCCTTCATTTCTGGTACATTATAAAGATGCTGAGAAATTCCTGCTTTGGGGTTTTGGTTTTTTTTACTTTTTTGTTATTTTGGAAGCTGTCAAAAGTAGAGCCAAGAGGCAGTAATTTAATCTGGGCCATCAGCAGACTAGAAATTCAACCCATCTGTCCTTCATCTGTTCTCAGGGCTGGCTCTAGAGATTTGTTGCCTGAAACGAAGTGGAAAAATGTATATCCCTGACTATCCACAGTTACTAACACAATAAAGCAGTCACTATGGAATTCATTCATAGTAGTTTCCATTCTCCTCTCCCCCTGTATTCTCTGCTATATCTGTATGACAGTGTGCATTGTAGTTTGCCTGCATTTTCATTCTCTCTGGTTTTGTCAGCTTGTGTCCTTTCCTGTGGTTATCTGTGGGTTTGGGAGTTGCTTACCTGAAGCAGCTTTTTGTCCTGTGTAGTACTGGCTCTCTTATGACTGGTAAAGGCCCTTAAGATGGAGCCCCATTAGTGCAGATAAGAGGGGCTGCTGGAAGGATGCTCTGGGAGAAGGCCTGTTGTATTAATTTAGATGGAATATATGGGCCTTGAGTGTCAAAGATATTAACTTGACCCAGTTACTGTCTAACAATTAAACAGTGTTAAACAAGGTTTGGGGTTTGGTATACAGAACATCAGAACAGCCATCTTGGGTCGGACCAAGGGTCCATCTAGCCCAGTATCCTGTCTTCCAACTGACAGAGACCTCAGCCCACTTAGTACCATGGCAAACACACCATTAAACATCATTTTTATCTTTTATTGAAGATACAGAAAAATAAGGGAAAAAACAGTTAAAACATGAAATGTAAAGTATTAAGTAAAGCTTTCATTTCAACACCATCCCTTGTTCCCTCTCCCTGTAGCTGGAGTGAGCTTTTAGAAGGAACTTCCCCCTGCTCTCTCCCCCTCCATATTTAACAGTCTCTTTGATAGTATTAAAGATGGTAATAACTGTCCTTTCAGGGAAAAGAGAAAACGTTGGTTGAGATGAGCTGGAGCTGTAATTGTTGCTATTATTAAAGTCCAATCCTATTTCCTAAAAGACAAGACAAAACAAAACATACACACAATGGGAAAGAAAAAAACAGCAAAAATAGAATATGCAGCCTCTGTCTCTAGTGCTGATTTTCACTTGAAGCCTGGAAAAACACAGGCACAGCACAGTGTTATTAGCCACTCTAAAATCTGGCAAATTTGTACAAGCATCAGTCTATTTAGAGCATTACATTTTGCTGCTTTCTGATCTCAGGCTTTCAGCAGTGTTGCAAAATATACAGTCTTGGCAGCCTAATCCAGACTCTTCCAGGAAGGCAAAAAGGAGAAGGGTGGGAAAAAGAAGAAATAAGATGAGGAAGAAAAAGGACACGTGGCAGGAAAACAAAGTTTCACATCCCAGGTGATGTTTGAGATTTAGCCAAAGCCAGTGGAGGTGGCAGTGTCATCTGAGTCCCTCTCTATGGTCCAGCCTGGTCAGTACATCTCTCAGGATTATAACAGTGAAGATCTAAGGTCCCAGGAGAAGTTGGGGGTGGCAACTATGATGATGAGACTTGCTCCTTCCCCTTCTCTTGTCTTTTAGTCAGCCAGAGCACCCCTCTGCTTTGCCTCCACCTGTCCTTATTTCCCTCCCCCCGCAAAGTGTCTTTTTAAGGACCCCAAAAGGGAATGATGAGTAGAATAGCCCTCTTCCTCACTATTTTGTCCACCAGTTAGGAGTAATTTCCAACACGCCGATTTTGAGTCACTGATTTCTAGACCCACACTTCTCTTGTTTACTAGGCATGATTTTAAAACAGTCCTTGAATTATTTCAATAGGCCCTTTTGTTTGGATAAACCTAGTCTCTTTGTTTCCTTTTGTTATAGGTTATTGTGACATTCATTGTTATAGGTTATTGTGACATTTTATGAACTTTAATTCACTTTTCACAGTTGAGCTCAAAATTAGGGTAAATTGGCAGACCCAGTTATTACACCAAGCTCCTTGATTCTGGAATTTACTCCCTCCTCTGGTCTGGAATACCCCAGTATAGTCTACAAAAAATACCAACCTTTTCACTTGAGTTCTTTGGGAAGAGAGGGAGTTGAAGTTTGGGGGGCAGTGTCAAGACTTTATTTCATTATTTATTTATTCATGTGTGTCTCTGATTATAGTCTCTGTCATTTATATGGACATTCATTTGTAATTGTTTATTTACTATATATTAGATTTTGGACAAAATGTTCAACCCTGACTGCCAGAAGTAAGGCTCCTAAAATTTCACAGTTAGGCACCTAAATATACATTTGGCCTTATTTTCAGAATTGCTAATTTACAAGTCCCATTGAAGCAAGCAGGAACTACAGAAACTCAATATCATTGAAATTCACAATATTTATATTTAGAAACCTAAATATGGATTTAGGAGCCTAACTTTAGGCACTCCAGTTTGAAATTGTTGACCAGATATATTTGTAAATGTCTACAATTTAAGCTAGGCACACAAATAAAATAAATCTTATTTAGTCAGGAGAGAGAAGATTGAGGGGGGACATGATAACAGTCTTTAAGTAAGTATAAATGGCTGTTATAAAGAGGAGGGTGATAAATTGTTCTCCTTATCCACTGAGGACAGGACAAGAAGCAATGGACTTAAATTGCAGTAGGGAGATTTAGATTAGACATTAGGAAAAACTTGCTTACTGTCAGGGTAGTTAAAACACTAGAACAAATTACCTAGGGAGGTTGTGGAATCTCAATAATTAGCGGTTTTTAGGAGCAGGTTAAGCAAACACCTGTCAGTGACTATCTAGATAATACTTAACCCTGCCTCAGTGCAGGGCACTGGACTAGATGATCTATTGAGGACCCTTCTAGTCCTACATTTCTGTGAGTCTATAAAACTGGCAAAACTAGATAGCAGTTGTCGCACTGCCCCTGTAATATGGCTTGAAAGCAAATAATTAAGCAATCAATTTGCAAACACCTAGAAGATAATAAGGTGATAAATAACAGTCTGCATGGATTTGTCAAGAACAAATCATGTCAAACCAACCTGATAGCTTTCTTTGACAGAGTAACAAGCCTTGTGGATAGGGGGGAAGCTGTAGATGTGGTATATCTTGACTTTAGTAAGGCTTCTGATACTGTCTCGCATGACCATCTCATAAACAAACTAGGGAAATGCAGCCTAGATGGAGCTACTATATGGTGGGTGCATAACTGGTTGGAAAATCATTCCCAGAGAGTAGTTATCAGTGGTTCACAGTCATGCTGGAAGAGCATAATGAGTGGGGTCTCACAGGGATCAGTTCTCGGTCAAGTTCTGTTCAATATGTTCATCAGTGATTTAGATAATGGCATGCAGAGTACACTTATAAAGTTTGCAGATGATACCAAGCTGGGAGGGGTTGCAACTGCTTTACAAGATAGGATTAAAATTCAAAGTTATCTGGACAAACTGGAGAAATGGTCTGAAGTAAATAGAATGAAATTCAGTAAGGACAAATGCAAAGTACTCCACTTAGGAAGGACAAATCAGTTGCACACGTACAAAATGGGAAATGACTGCCTAGGAAGGAGTACTGCAGAGAGGGATCTGGGGTCATAGTGGATCACAACCTAAATATGTATCAACAGTGTAACACTGTTGCAAGAAAAAGCAAATATCATTCTGGGATGTATTAGCAGGAGTATTGTAAGCAAGACACGAGAAATAATTCTTCTGCTCTACTCCACACTGATTAGGCCTCAACTGGAGTATTGTGTCCAGGTCTGGGCACCACATTTCAGGAAAGATGTGGATAAACTGGAGAAAGTCCATAGAAGAGCAACAAAAAAGATTAAAGGTCTTGAAAACATGACCTATGAGGAAAGATTGAAAAAATTGGGTTTGTTTAGTTTGGAAAAGAGAAGACTGAGAGGGGACATATTAACAGTTTTCAAGTATGTAAAAGGTTGTTACAATGGGGAGGGAGACACATTGTTTTTCTTAACCTCTGAGGATAGGACAAGAAGCAATGGGCTTAAATTGCAAGGGAGGTTTAGGATGGACATTAGGAAAAACTTCCTAACTATGTGGGTGGTTAAGCACTGGAATAAATTGCCTATGGAGGCTGTGGAATCTCCATCTCTGGACATTTTTTAAGAGCAGGTTAGCCAAACTCCTGTCAGAGATGGTCTAGATAATACTTAGTCCTGCCTTGAGTGCAAGGGACGGAACTAGATAACCTCTCAAGGTCCCTTCCAGTTCTATGATTCTATGCGAGACACATCTTGGGTTATCAAGCCATGTTACAAGGGTAGTTTCACAACCAGAAGGAAAACAGGTGAATGGAAATTTAGGCAAACTTAAAAAAACCCTAAACACTATAGTAAACAAGGAGTGCAGAGGAAAAGGAGACAGAAGAGAAGGACACACAGTGAATGAGTATCTCAATGATTGATTGGTTGGTTGGATGATTGATTGTGTATGTTAAAGACATCCGGAATGACAGAAGGAACAATTTTTGATGCAATTCATTATAAAAACAAAAAGTAAATATATGGCACAACAAACAGTTTAGGGACAGGAAGTGAGTACCATTATATCCATCTGTAGAGTGAACACAGAAAGACAGAATTAAATACCTGAGTTGGAATTGGGCCAGGATACCAGAGCCTGAAAAAATAAATTCAACTCTATCATCCTATCTAAAACAAAGACTGGAACATAAAGAAAATCCCATCCACCCTTTGGAACTCCCTCCCCGACCAAAACAAGAGGGCACCAGGTTTGTTTGCGTCTGCACATTTGGATGACTCATATCCTCTACTCTGACTGCTCTGATCCTAGGAGCAACAGGGTGTTGAATTGTGTAAGAATTCTGCTTTCCAAAAGCAGGATTGTTGTCAGTGTCAGCAGCCCCAGTCAGGAAGTGTGCAGTGATGGCATGGCTTGTACTGCAAATTAAGGCAACAGTTGGGCCTAATTATTTAATCCTTGACAAAGCATTCCTTTATAATTAAAGGCACAAAATGCATTTAATACTTACTATTACTGTAAATACTTTCCCCTCTCTGGAGGAAATCTTGACTGAGGTATCTTGTCCCATCATGACTGTTCCATCAAAACAACAAAGCTATTCTTAGTAATATAGTTTAATTACAGTTCAATCTCATCTTAAAACCTGTATTCCTTTTCTGCTTTACCTATGCTCCTTTTTTCTCCCTCTGCTACTGCTTTTATAATTTTCTGATTATTATTTTCTATAATTGTTTTCTCTTTATTTATATGGTTTAACTGTAACTCTGATATATAATTCTGAATCTGGATTTTGTGGTATGGGTGCAATAAAGGTCTCTGTAAAGTTAATTATTCTTCAGTAAAGTATTTATACAAAATTTCTTTTTCTAGACATCAGTTGTTATAACAGCTCTGGTACACATACTAGATCAATATCTGCCTTCAATGACTCTTCTGTATTCTCTGCTAGGTACTTATTAAGATTACATGGGTTGTCAGTGAAGGCAGAATTTGGTCTTACACTCTCAAAATGTGGGGTACTACTACATTTCTGCTATGTAACATAATACATATGATTTTATTAATAGTTTCTAGAATGGATCAAAATACTAATGTGTTAATTTTACCCCTGGTTGAGTATAATCTTAAAGCTATAGATCTGAATGCTGCCCCTCTATCTGCTCATAGATTGATTGTGAGTCAGAGCTGAGCTTTCTTTTGTTGGCTGAGAATTTGTTTGTTTCACAGAAGCAGATCAGCTAAAACTTAGATAACAAAACAAAAAACTACCACCTCGCTCCGATCACAATCCAAAATGAGACTTGTCAGTCTTGTAACTCAACTGTTCGGAGATAAGCTTAACTGGTAACTCTTTTCCTTACCAGACAATACACTGAAGAGCTAAAATTTAGCTCTGGTTTCTTTAATTTTGAGTAGCAGGAAAGCACCATTTTCTTGTTAATAGAAGAGGACTTTGTACCCTTTCCTATTTATTTTTCTGTTTCTAATGAAATATGAATACCGCTGAGAAGGGCTTAGCTAGCAGTAGGATTGAATAGCAAGGATGCAGAAAATAGAGCTTTTACATAGTAGAGGGATATTTTCATTTATTCAACATTCTTCATACAATAAGAATGATGATTAACCTCTACCCAGTCAGAAATTGAGATTCCTAGGAAGCCCTGATGGAAAATGAAAGTTTTATTAAGTCAGACTGAAAGAATGTCTAAAGTCAAGGCTGATAGACTCAGACTCATAGGTCAGAAGGGACCAATATGATCATCTAGTCTGACCTCCTGCACAAAGCAGGCCACAGAACCCTACCCATCCAGGATCTACAACCTATCCTGGAGGACGGTCCCTCACTC